>NC_137047.1:9380997-9553497 GCF_032717465.1 Coenobita brevimanus | reverse complement strand
CCAATTACTAGTTACAGATAATTTACGTCCTTCTGACCCCTTTCCTTCTTCATATACTTTTTTTTTTTTTAATTACAATTTCCTGGTGATTCAGAGTTTCAAGCTATACCGTATATATATTTTTCCATAACAGTGAAACTCAGCTCACGACATAAAGAATATTAATGTGATCTGTGCTTAAAAAAAATAATAATAATAAACTACCCAGCGCGTAAGTTAAAAGTTGCCAAGTCCTCAAGTACACGACGTTCTCTTTTCTTTAAGGGATGTCAATTTAATCCACTCCTCGTTCCCATCCACCAGCAGGTACAGCGTGGTGGAGGTGAACAATGGTGGGGTGGAGACTAGGCTGGCCCCTGAGCCCCCACCACCACCCCCTCTCCCACCACAGCCCCCCGTTATCCCCCCTCCGCCACCCCCACCGCCCCACCCAGACGAAACTGGCAGCCTCCTTGGGTCAGACAGCCCTCACCACCTCGAGGTAAGAGTTATTATTATTATTATTATTATTATTATTATTATTATTATGTTATAGTATTATTGTAGTAGTAGTAATAGTAATATACGAGTAATTGCTGCTACTACGACTACTTTCGCTACTACTACTATTACTGTTACTACTACTAATGCTTGCTAAACTTACGAGGTGGAGGCAGGATCAGGGGGCTTGTATGTTATATGAATGGCTGTGTGGCCCACTCTACTCCGCATACTGTTAATCTATCTATCTATCTATATACCTAGGCTGCTTCCCCCAAGGAAAGGGAGGTAGCCGAGACAGGACGACACACTCTCCATTTACTCATCCATTCAAACACATTCATTCGCATCTTAGCCCCAAAGGGGAGAACGGACAGATCCTCACCGCATCACACCGCACAAGGGTCAACTGCGCAATGCAAGCAGTGACATCCACAGCAGGGCCCGACAGCAGAACTGGTTTACCCCTGCCACATCATAACAGACCCATCCCCTTACCCGCACCTGACCTGACTAGCTGATCAGACCAAATGCGGGAGAATATCCCCTCAGGGCTGCGTCATCACTTATTCATTCACAATTTCTCTCCATTTATTTCTGTCACGCACAGCCACTCTTCCTTGCTCAACAGACATCCCTCTCGCATCCAGCGCTCTCTTCACACTGTCCATCCATCCTATTCGTGGTCTTCCTCTCAGTCTTACACCTCTCACATCAGATCTAGTTATCTTTTTCACCAATCGCTCATTATCCATTCTCTCCATATGCCCAAACCATTGCAACACCCTCTGCTCAACTCTACCAGCCATCTCCCGAACAACTCCAGTTCTCCTTCGCACTTCATCATTTCGCACTCGATCCATACGCGTCACTCCACACATACTCCTCAGACATCTCATCTCCATTACATTCAAACTTTTCCTCTCTGCTACACCCATATTCCATGTTTCAGCCCCATATAACGCAGTCGGTACCACAACACCCTCATACAGCCTTCTCTTTACATCCATTCTAAGCGAACGACATTTAAACACTTTTTCATTCCTCCCAGCACCTTTCCTACTTCATTTATTCTAAACTTCACTTCTGCATCTATTCTTCCATCCACAGCAACATGTGACCCTAGATATTTAAAACAATCTACCTCCTCAAGCAACTCACCATTCAAAACTATATTCATCCCCCTACCATCTATCAACCTCGTACACTTCATCACTTTACTCTTATTCTCATTTACTTTCAATTTCCTCCTTTCACACACCCTTCCAAACTCCTCTACCAACTGTCTCAATTTCTCCTCTGAATCGGTCACCAATGCAGTATCATCTGCAAACAGCAGTTGCTTCAGATTCCACTCTCCTCCATCAACATTTACCAGACTCAGACCACCTAAAACTCTTGCATTCACCTCCCTTACAACACCATCCATGTAAATATTAAACAACCAAGGCGACATCACACATCCCTGTCGCAGCCCCACTTTCACGGGAAACCAATCACTCACAGCATTTCCCACTCTTACACACGCTCTACTATTTACATAAAAACTTTTCACCCCTTTTAGTAACCTACCATCAAGTCCATACAATCTTAAAACAGTCCACAAAGCCTCCCTATCAATTCTATCATACGCTTTCTCTAAATCCATAAATGCCCAAAACACATCCTTGCCTTTCGCTAAATACTTTTCACACACTTGTCTCACAGCAAACACCTGATCAACGCATCCCCTCCCTCTCCTAAAGCCACACTGCTCATCACTAATCACTCCCTCTGTACCCTCTCTAACTCTCATAATTAACACTCTACCATACATTTTACCTACAACACTCAACAGACTTATACCCCTAAAGCTAGTACATTCATACTTATCACCCTTGCCTTTATACAACGGGACTGTTAATAGGTCCTACATATTCATACATCTTACCTTGTTTCTGGATTCCTGTTCACTCCATCCTTAGGTGGAATAAAAAATGATGATGATGATGATAAGACCTCACATACTGAAGGGAGTATTGTGGCTAACCCCTCCAGTCGAAAAAAAAAAAATCTCTTTGCCAATATATCTCGAAACGGCCAGAATAAAATTTGCCATAATAGTTGGGAAGTTAATGAAGGAAATAGACAAAAATAACATTACTTTTATTGTATGTAATTCCCTCTATAATCACTTTCTATTGTAATTCGTACTGTATTATAAAGCCTTTCGTGCCAAAAGATTGTGGACTAGTGGAACCTTTCATGTATTGCTAAGTATCCCATGTGGCTGGCTTCGTTTTCTTCAACCCCCAATATGTTTGCCAAGACTGGGGTTTTCTCGCCGCAGACTTTCTTGCTAATGAAAAAGGAATAACAATTTAAACTTGAGTAAGTGCGAATAAAAATTGGTTGGTTGTTTCAAGGCGTTTTTTACCTATTGATTTATAATTCACAGGTGCGTGTAAACTTCAAATAAATTCTGTAGCCTGTACATATAGAGTTAGGTAAATTTTGTGTGCATCGAGTTAAAATAAATTATATGTGCATCTGGAATTTAAATATATAAATTCTGTGTATCTAGAGTTCAGATAAATTCTATGTGTATGTAGAATTCAAGCTTAATCTTTATCCGTCTAGAATTCAAAATATTTCTTTATGCCTCAAGAGATACGCATTTTCTGTATTACGATCCTGTGCCTCAGTCCCCCACCCCCCGGCCTAGATATTCTTTTTTCTTTTTTATACGATATTAATTTACTTGATTTCGTGACAACTGGAGTAGTGTAAGCACAGGCAAGAGGTCTGCATTCATCCTCCCCTACCACACCCACCGCAGCACATCACACCTGTCACAGTCTCCCCTCACAATTACCAGTCACCACAACCTGCAACAAACTCCCACCACAGCGTACCACAAACATCCACAACATCTACCCCTACAACCATTATAACTGTCAGTTTCCCCCTACAACTACCACAATTACCACTGTCTGCCACAACTACCAACCACAGCTACCCTCTACAACCACACCCACCACAATCCACCAGATCATTTGCATTGACCACTACAACCCATCACAACTACCCCATATAACTGCCAATAACTACCAGTCTCCACCTACATCTACCACAATTACCACAGTCTCCCCTTGAAAACTCTCCGTCACCGCAGTCTACAAGAACTACCCACCACAACTACCCCCTAAATTCACCACAACTACCACATTCATGCCTTATAACCACCACATTCCCCCCTTTCCTCCCAGGTGCCCACCCGCCACGGTGTGTGCTCGTCGTCCATGTCCTCGGCCGCTTCAGGGGACTCCACCACGGGGTCTAGGTGGTCCCTGTGTGAGACCAACGGCAAGGCCCACCCACCCACGGCCGCCCGCACGCCCACGCAGCCCGCCCACAACTGCTACAACGCCTGCGGGTCGGCCACGAACACGAACGGCGAGCACGGGGCGGCCTCACCTCGCAAACGCCCCCATCAACAGACCAAGAGCAGGCTGAAGCTGACACTGGCTAAGGAGAGGAAGGCTTCGACAACGCTGGGTGAGTGGTGTGTGTGTGTGTGAGAGAGAGAGAGAGAGAGAGAGAGAGCAAGTATTAAGAGGTAAGTAGATACATAAACGTTACTGACAGCAATGATGAAATTGGTATACACGTTTAAATAGTACGTCACACAGTATAATTTAGGTAGAGGAGAATATACATATATTTGTTATAATGTGGTCAGCAAGTAATGTGATCAGTACTGTATTGCCACACTTCCCCACTCATTCACTCATTCATTCACTTACTCACTCGCTCATTCACTCACTCGCTCACTAACCCCAAGATCAGTCACCCACCTTCCCTTTCCCAGTTCTCCAGTCATCTGTGTAAGATTCCTCGTAATGTGTACTTAGGTATCTGTCGTTCATTCTTGTTGAATAATTCATTCACTACACCTCACTTGCCCTACCTACTCCCCTCCATCCCTGTCCCCTTCCCCTCCCTCCCCCTCTTCCTCTTTCTCCCTCCGCCTCCCCTAGATGTCATCTTAAACTCCTTCACTCGTAATGTATGCTTGGTGTCAACTTGTCCCTCATTATTCTTCCCTACACCATTACACCCTACGCACCCTTTCACCCACCCACCCACTCTCTCCCTGTCTCACTCCCACTCTCTCAGGCATCATTATGGGGGCCTGTGTGATGTGTGCCTGGCTGTCACTCTTATATCATTATTACGCCCTCTACCTCAGCACACACTGTCACCCACCCACCACACCAACTTCACCTCACCTCACCTACCCACTCCCACTCACCTCCTCTCCCATTCGCCTCATCTTCCTTCTCCCTCAACCACCCCCTCCCTTCCTCTTCCCCCTCCCGTGGGTATATTCATAGATTACTTCTTGTGTCAACTTCTCCCTCTTTCATCCTTATTACACCATGGCAGCCACCGCTATCGCTCCCCCACCCAGCCACCCCACCACACCCACTCACGCTTCCACTCCACTTCACTCCCCACCTCACCTCACCTCACCTACTCACCCTTCACCCTCCCACCCCATCTCACCCTCTTACATTTCACCCTCCTATCCCACCTCACCCACATACCCTTCACCCTCCCACCCCACCTCACCCGGTCACCGTTCACCCTTTCACCCCACCTCACCCAATCACCCTTCACCCTCCCATCCCACCTCACCGACTCACCCTTCATCTCCCACCCCATCTACCCCTCTCACCGTTCTCTCCCACCTTCCAGGCATCCTCATAAGCTCCTTGGTGTGCGCTTAGTGTTTCCCCCCCAGGGTCTTATTACACTTACATTTTTATACCCAACACACCCTCTCGTTGTACACCCCCCTTTTTGTATCCTATCATCCACAATTTTTCCTTTTTTTTTTTTCCTTTTAGCTTTCTCTCTCACTCCATCCATTTTCACCGTTGTCTCCCCTCCCTCTCCCACTCCCACAGGCGTCGTCAGTAAGCGCCCCTGTTACGTGCGTTGGAGGTCCTTCTTTCATTCTCCTCACAGCATTCATTCACTAACCCTCTTACTCATCCTTTCCTCTCTCTTATCCATCCTCTTCCCCTCCTTTTTCACCCTTTTCACCTTCAACCGCTTCTTACACACCCATTCCTCCCCTCCAATCCTTTTCACCCTTCTTCACCTTCTTACCCGCCATTTCCTCCCCTCCCATTTTGTTCACCCATTTTCACCTTCGCATCCACCACCCTCACCTCCTCCTCCTTATCCACCACCATCACCTCCTCCACCTCCTGCTCCATATCCACTACTCTCACCTCCTCCTCGTTATCCACCCCTTCCTTCTGCTCCCACTTCCGTTCGCCCTCCTCACCTCCTCCTTCCCCTTCCACAGGCATCATCATGAGCGCCTTCGTCGTGTGTTGGCTGCCCTTCTTCGTACTGGCCCTGGTTCGACCATTTGACTCCAGCGACCCCCCTCTCATCCCCCACTGGGTCTCCTCGCTGTTTCTCTGGCTGGGGTACGCCAACTCGCTCCTCAACCCCATCATCTACGCCACACTCAACAAGGACTTCAGAAAACCCTTCCAGGTGGGTTTTTTGGGGAGGGGGGGGTGTTGAGAGAGAGAGAAAGGGGAGCTATTGAATGTGTGTGTGTGTGTGTGAGAGAGAGAGAGAGAGAGAGAGAGAGAGAGGGAGGGAGGGAGGGAGAGAGAGAGAGAGATCGGTAAATGTAAGAAAAGAGAATATCGAAAGGTGTGTGAGTAAAGGTGATGAGAAAGATGCTGGAAGTGAAAAAGGAAAACAGGTAAATGAAGTGTCCAAAAACTAGAAAAAATAGCGGAAAAAATAATTAGGCAAGAATGAGAAGTAAAAGAATACAATAAAAAATAGGTGTGATAGAAGGCAATGAAATGTAATAGAAGATTTGGGGAAAAAAAAGAAGATAGGGAGATAGGAGAAGAGGTGAACAGTCTTTTTTTTCCTGTCTTGATCTTGCCCAGCCTGTGTGTAAGGTAATGACAGCAGTAGTGGTTGATGATCAGGATGATGATAATAATGATGAGGAGGAGGAGGACTGACGATGATTGATGATGATGATGATGATGATTGATAATGACGATGATGATTGATGATGACGTTCTTTGATGATTGATGATGATGTTAATTGATGATGATGATAATGATGATGTTGACGACGTTGATTGATGATGATGATGATGTTAATTGAAGATGATGATGATGAAGGGAAAGTGGAGGTCGTTGGCTGGTAAAATTAATTAAGCCAGCGAGAATAGAGAGGTCATTCTAGAGGAAAAAGTCGACTTGAAGAGGTAAGCAGAGTAAGTAGTGCTTCCTTCCCCCTCCCTCCAAAGAAAAAGACGAGGAGAAAGAAAAAGAGGGAGACTTTAAGCAGGGAGAAAAGCAGGGATATTAGGCCTGAGAGAGAGAGAGAGAGAGAAAGAGAGAGAGAGAGAGAGAGAGAGAGAGAGAGAGAAAGAGAGAGAGAGAGAGAGACCAAATCAAAACGAGGAGCGATTAAACTTGGAATGAATGGAGGTTATGTGTGTCGGAAGTAACAAAATATAGAAGAATTTTTTGTAGGAAATGTTGGAGAGGGTAAAAAAGAAACAGGAAAAGGAGCCAGAGAAAGGAATGAAAGAGTAAGAGAGCGATGGTGTTAGGGAAAAGTGGAAGAAGAGCAGGGAGGGAGAGATGTTGGGAGCGAAATGAGAAGCGAGGACGAGAAGAGAAGAAGGGAAGGATTGAAAAATGGAGAGACAGAAGTGAGAGGGAAAGAGGGCGAGAGAATAAAAAATGATGAGGTGTGAGAGAGAATGAGAAAGGAATACAACTGAGTTAAAGAGAAAGGAAGAGAGGTATGGAGGAACAGAAATGGTAAAGGACAGACAAAGGAATAGAGAAAAGAAAGGTGAAGAGGAAAAAAGGAGAAAAGGAAGTATGGAGTGAGAGCGAGGACAAGGGAAAGAGTGGAGGGTATACTCTTAGACTGTATCATTATGTGAGAGAGAGGGAGAGAGAGAGAGAGAGGAAAGAAGGGTAAGCATAGACGGGTTCATTATAAGGGAGTGAGGTTTAAAGAGCCGGGGGGGAGAGGGTGCATCATCAGAGAGAAGAGAGGGGCTGAGAGGAAGATAATAAGCCAGGGAGTTTTTAGAAGCTTGGAGGAACTAACACCATCTAATATCACCGTCTGTGTATCTATCTGCCTGTCTGTATGTGTGTCTACCTGTTTAATTGTATATATATGTTTATTCGTATATTTTTATCTGCCTTTGGTGATGTACCTCTCTCTGTGAATTTCTTTTTGTCTTTACTTGCTTATATATCCATTAATCTTCCAATCAATCTCCATTTCTTAATCAATTTATCAATCTTATGTATAGCTTGACGTCGCTATCAGGTGAGGGGTAACCTTGATATAAGGCCGTTCAGACTATCCTTGCCGCCTGTGTCATATCTCTTGGTTTATTTATCCATCTACCCATTAGTCTGTCTCATGCCTGACCATCGACCGCCTCTCCTTACTGTTCAACAATCGCCACACCTATCTTTGACCCCGATTCGTGAGCGCATTTTGACTATCTAGACCATTCCTGCCAGAGATTTGTCACATGGAGTTGTTAGCGTTATTGTCAGAGGCACTCCATCACGCGCTGCTCGATCTATGGTTGTAAAGTTAATAGTAATTTGTATCGGAGGCCAGGCACCTAATCTGTACCAGTCACCAGTGTGGGTGTTGCGTGCCATAACCATCTCTCACCGTCACCACCCCTCCCGTCCCGTCTCTCTCTCTCTCTCTCTCTCTCTCTGTATATATATATATATATATATATATATATATATATATATATATATATATATATATATATATATATATATATAACGAGAGTAACAGAAGGGTAAGGTGGAATTAACAAGGCGGCAGTATAAACTTAGAGAGGGGAGGAGAATAACAAGCATCTGGTACCGACATGTAGTAAAGCAACATTAATTAGCTATGTCAGGGAATTATTCAGTAGGAAGCACCGTGGCACAGACCTCAGGAAGTGTAGAAAAAGTGTAGAGCAATAATTAGTGAACCTACTCTGCCCCCTCCATTTATTAAAAGAAAATGATGTTGATAATGACGATGATGGTGGTGGTGGTGATGACAGTGATGATTTTTATTGCAGTGTCCACCATCCTTAAGACACACTTGCCCATATTGCTGTGTTCCAGTGCAGTGTCTTATGCTAATTGTTATGGTTATGGTCTCCTTTGCTTATGTGGCATCTATGTTAAGTTCTTTGCCTCGTTAGCATATTTTGGCTCTGTCATCTCTCCTTCCCTCCCCTCCCTTCCTCTTGTCTACTGCTTTGCCTCATTGCCTCCTGCCTCCTCGTCTCTCTCGCCTCGCCCTACCTGTTTGTGTCTTCCCTCTGCCTCCCTGATTCTTTCCCTACCTTCCTTCTAACTTTTCCCTTCCTGTCTCCTCCTCCCTACCTCGCCATTCCTCCCTGTTTGCCTATCAATCTCTTCCTCTCTGCTTTCCATGCCCCCTTGACTTGCCTGCCTCCCTCGCTGACTGTCTTTTCCTTCCTCCCTCTCCCTTCTTGTCTCCCTGCATCGCCCTACCCCACCCGACTTTCCCTGCCTCATCCTGTCTTCCTGCCTCACCCTGTCTCACCTTACCCACCTGCATCGCCCTGCCTCACCTTGCCTCCCTGCCGCGCCTCTCAATTTCATGGTAATTGGAGAGGAGTTGCCATTATGTTCAGGGCGTTGTTAATATTATGCTGGCCTACTCTCTCTCTCTCTCTCTCTCTCTCTCTCTCTCTCCAATAAAAAACTGAAATAACGACAATACTTGTAGATTCGAACTGTTGTATATATGTACAGTATGTATGTATATATGAAGGCTTGTGTGTATATATTTGTCAACGCTGCCTGTGGGTATGAGAGAGAGAGAGAAAAGAGGTGGGCGGATGCAAAAATTTACAAGTCATACATATATCTCCCTCAAAATTGAACAGAAACACATTCCTGCTCTCACTGCCTTCGTGTTCCCTTCGTTCAGCCGCTGTTCATAATTTTCTAGTCGTGTACCATTCATTTTAACCTCCACATAGCCCAATGGGTGCGATAAGTGCGAAGTGTTGTGTGTGTGTGTGTGTGTGTGTGTGTGTGTGTGTGTGTGTGTGTGTGTGTGTGTGTGTGTTCATGACTGCCTGCCTTTATGTTCTCTCCCGATCAAAAATTCATTTACAGTTTCTCTCTAAGTTGCATTAGTTTTCATCAGATTTTTAACACTTTCCATACGGTGTAAAGAAACTATTGATTGCAAGTGTGCGAATTGACACACACACACACACACACACACACACACACACACACACACACACACACACACACACACACACACACACACACACACACACACACACACACACACACACACACACACTACAACCACCAAATCATGAAACAAAGGTAAAATGAACAGACCTTAGTGGGTGGATCAGGAATATGTTCACTGGGCTTCATCTCACTGGCACTCTCTTGGTGAGGCGGCCATGCGACAGGGCTGAGGGATATTTTGAAAGAGAGAGAGAGAGAGAGAGAGAGAAAGGAAATATGAAAGAGAGAGAATACATAGGAAATACAAACAATAAGCGACCTGTTACAAAGCAGTCAGACAGAGTAATCTAGTAACTCTTCAGATCTAACGTACGTGTGTTAAAAAAATGATGTAAACTCAGAATACGCTCCCTCTTGAAACAGTTCCTCTGGTATAATAGCTGGCAGGAAAAACAGTGTATGAAAAATGCACAATTATTGGAAAGAACAAACTTGCAGACAGAGGGGAGCGGATGGAAAGAGGGGAAGTGAGGGTAGAAGAGGGAGGGGAGGGAGAAAGAGGGTCAGAGGGAGATGGGGAGTGAAACAGGGCAGTAGGATGGCGCGGTTTGAGAGAGAGAGAGAGCGAAAGAGAGAGAGCTAGGAAGAGGTAGAGGAGAAGGAAGGGGGGGGGAGAAAGAAGAGAGATGAACCACGATGGAAGTAAAAATGATGCAGTGAATCAGGAAAATGGTGAAGAATGGGACAGAGGGAGTGACATGGTGTGGAGTGGAGGGAAAGGGGGGAAGGAAGGATGTGGCGTGTTGAGGTATTTATGTCATGGTGGAAGGAGATGGAAAAAGGGAGGTGTGTGTGTGTGTGTGTGTGTGTGTGTGTGTGTGTGTGTGTGTGTGTGTGTGTGTGTGTGTGTGTGTGTGTGTGTGTGTGTGTGTGTGTGTGTGTGTGTGTGAGAGAGAGAGAGAGAGAGAGAGAGAGAGAGAGAGAGAGAGCGATTGTAGAGGAGAAAGAAATGACGAATATTTAGATGACCAAAAAGTGAAGAGTAATGAAAAAAATTTGTATGAGAAAAACTGAGGGGATGATGGAAGGATATCATGGAAGAAATTTTAAAGGGAGAATAACTGAGAAGGCAGTGGTTAGGAGAAAAATGGGAGAAAGATGTCGATGCAAAAATTAGAGTGAGGGAGAAAGGAGGGGAAGGCAAGGGGGAGAGGGGAAAGAAGAGGAAAGGGACAGGACAAGGAAGGGAAGGGAATGTAAAGGAAGGGAAAGGATGTTGGAGGGGAGTAGGATAGTAAAGGGAAAGGAAGAGGAAGGGACAGGGAGGGATGAGGTGGTGGAATGAAAGAGGGGGCTGGGAAACGAAGAGATAGAATGGCCAGGGGAAAGGATGGGGGTAGGTAATGGCAGGGAAGGATGTTAGAAGAAAAGCGAAAGGAAGGGGGATAGGTAGGGAAGGGTGAGGCTGGACTGAGGAAAAATGAAAAGGTAAGAACGGAAAAGGGGATAGAGAGGGAAAACTGAGGCAGGGATGGAAGTGACCCAAGGAAGAAAGATAAACAGAGGGGATAGGGAGAAAGGAGAGTAGGTAGCGAGGGTAGAGGCTGGCAGGACAGGGGAGAAAATAGTAGGCAGAAAAGGGAGTAGGGACAGATGAAGGGCAAGGAGAGAGGTAAGGGTTAAGGAAGGGTAGGGGTAGATCAAGACAAGGAAAGGGGATGGGAAGGGTAGGGATGGGTCAGCACCAAAGGTAAGGAATGAAAGGTAAGGGCAGAGGGTAGGGGGAGAAAGGTAGGAGGGTAGGGAAGGAAAGATGGGTCAAGGTAGGGAGGGTAGGGCAGGTAGGGGTAGGTGAGGACAAGGGAGAAGATATTAGGCAGGGAGCACCAAAGGCCAATGAAGCCTGACAAATGCCCTCAGCCCTAAGAGTAGGTGTCAACACGAGGCGAGGAAAAGGAGGGATGGAGGAAAGGAAGGTAAGAGAGGGAGAGGAAGGAAGAGAAAGGAAGGATAGAGGGAGAAGACGGAATGAGGGAGGAGCAAAAGGGAAGCGGCAGGTCAGGGATGGAAGAAAGGAAGGACTAAATCAGGAATGGAAGAAGTACATAAAAAGTTCATATAGCAAGGGACGTACTGACCTATTACGAGGTATGTGCTGAAAGGAGAGAGAGAATGGAAGGAGGAATTAAGGGAGGGAGGGAAAGAAAGAAGAAAGAGACGGAAGGAAAGAGTAAGAAAGGAGAGGAAGGAAGTGCAAGAGGAACATAGGAAGGAGGAAAGGAAAAGGAGGGGGAGATGAGGAAGTAGAGACAGACAGACGAGTGGAAAGAAGGCAGGGGGAGAATGGAATAAAAACGAATTGAGATGTAGAAAAGGAGGGAGAAATTAAAGAGAGAGAGAGAGAGAGAGAGAGAGAGAGAGAGAGAGAGAGAGAATATCATAGTACCAAATTTACCGCCTAGGGTTTTTCTCATGTAAATAAAATAATCAAGCGGTACGCAGAACTGAAAACCTAATTCCAACCTCTGCAGTGAAAGGATCATAAAAATTACCATTAATATTTCTTACTGTACAGGGTTTCTCTTCCGAATAAAACAGTCTGGGGTTACTGAAATTAAAATATCTAAGTTGCATTGCTTTGAAAGAGTTAAGATGTTAGTGGTATTATCTTTCTCTGTTAACATCATTGGCTATTAGTATTGTATTTTTGGTAGCCTTAGTTTAATATTATTCGTGATAATATTAGTGTTAGTATTAACATTTGTATTAGTTTTTGTAATTAGTGTTAATATAATTGTTAATATTTGTATGTTAGTATTCACATTAGTAGTAGTAGTAGTATTTAGTGCTAGTGTCACCACTGGTAATATCAATATGTTCAGAGAAATACCATTATTCTTACTATTGGTATTATTGTTGAAGTTAGTAGTATGGTATAACGAAGAGAGTACGCCCTACAATATGCACCAGTGGGAAGCCAGCACACACCATCCCCATCAGAATGCTAATAAAGGCACTTACCAAGCACCAGCAGCACTACATTTCCACCCACACAGCCACTGCAACACATTTCCAACACATTTCATCATATTTCCGATAACACAGTGACTTCACCACCTTTCCAGTAACACGGCATCACCACCACATTTCCGGCAGCACAGCACCACTACCACGTTAACAGCAACACAGCAACAGGAACACCACATACACCATACGCGACAACACTGCGAGGGACGGCTAGACTACGCTGCTTTTATTCTAACCTGGTCCAGATTATCGTTCTTTTGCAGCTTGTTTCATGCAGCTCTCTGGCAGAAAGAGACAATGCTACCCTCTGTATACTTTCCATTGCACTTATCTGTGACTAGCATCATAATCTAGTGTCAGTCTACTCTTACAGCTCAGCATTCAAGATGGAGAGATGGGAATTTTAGACTAAGCATATATATATATATATATATATATATAGAGAGAGAGAGAGAGAGAGAGAGAGAGAGAGAGAGAGAGAGAGAGAGAGAGAGAGTGTGACTGTGACCGGGATCTTTAACTCTTTGCTCGCATCTATTAATATGATCTTAACCCTTTTGCCACGGTGGATCTTTCAGGGCTCTGATATCAAATGCCAGTAATTGGAATAAGATACAAAAAAATATCGCCCCGAAAATAAATCAGAATAATTTATACTTTATTTTTTTCAGTGGTAAGAGTGTTCGAAAAATTATAATCGAAATTAGCCGGGAATTAAATATACAGTTCATTCGTTGCATCAAAAGGGTGATGAAATAAGGCGCTCGGTGGATGAATCAGAATAATCGCTGACTACTCTGAACTTTGCGTCTCTCTAGTTTTCTGAGGGGGTCGCATGTGGATTTAGCATACTCAGGCGCTCCGTGACTCCGTCTCATTCGTCATGTGCACTAATTTATACACACGAGATAAGAAACAACATCATATGGCATTTCATTTTGATTTAACCAACCTTATGCCTCGGGTTTGGAAAATGCCCGACTGTTGTAATCATAATTTTTTTTAAAGTAATCTTAGGTTGAAAAATATTTAGGTCAACACTTAAAAATCTGACGCCACTTTTACCCCACCGACACTTCTGCATTGTAACCACAAATCTAAAGAGGCTGGAAACTGGTCGAGGCACAGTTGGTTTCCGATATATCTGGTCATCCTCTTGAATTCAGGCCTTTTGAGATAATTATGAGGTAGACCCCTCGAGTGTTCAGGTGGAAATTGGTGGTGGTGTTCAAATCCCTGCTATGTGCATGATTTACACCTCCTCAGTCACCCCACCTATGTCTAATTGAAGTTGCATAATGTTACCTATCTCCAGACGATACAGTATGAAAAACTTAAACCTCAACTTTTTTTTTTCCTGTGCATGTCAAGAAACTCATCATACAAGGAATTACGATAGGGCTTTTAGTATAATCAGGTATCGTTGTTTCTCTCTATGCCCGTCACTGCTTCTTTAGCTGGCCTCAGTCTTAGGTATTTTCGTCACCCTGGAGGATCTGTATCAGGTGTGTGTGACCAATGTTTTTAGAAGATAAGACGGAAGTGTAAAATATTGGTTGTGTGTGTGTGTGTGTGTGTGTGTGTGTGTGTGTAATAATATATAAATATCTATATATATATATATATATATATATATATATATATATATATATATATATATATAGAGAGAGAGAGAGAGAGAGAGAGAGAGAGAGAGAGAGAGAGAGAGAGAGAGAGAGAGAGTTGTGTGGGTGTGGTGAGGTCTCAGGGAGAGTGTTGCCAGTTGCATGCAATACCATACACACAGGCTTCCATTTCCCCAACCTCAATATTGCAGGTGGAGCTGGAAGGGTGGTTATAGATGGGGTGGAGGGAGAGAGGGAAGTTAGGTGGAGGATGAGTTACATAGATACACAGACATTACCATCTTTAGTATACTCATTTCACTCTAACTTGACCTAAAATTGTCATCTGCCTACTCAAATACTGACGTGTAACAAGAGTTGACCACTGGAATAAGATGCTAGTCATCAAAAAGTGCCATGGAAATAATCTAGAGCCCTTTTTGTGTGTGTGTGTGTGTGTGTGTGTGTGTGTGTGTGTGTGTGTGTGTGTGTGTGTGTGTGTGTAACTGAACTATGAAGTAAACTACAAAAGAACGACACTCAGCATCAAGTTAGTGTGTTAGTATAGGCGAACTGGATTTGTGTTAGTAGACTTTAATTTCAGAATTTCGAGTCCTTATATCCTGATAAATCTTTTCGTAGTTTGTTGTTGCTGCTGCCAGTCGAATTGATCCAGCCAGGAGAGCCACTGGGTAGGGAAGTAGTTACCGAAGGCTGTAACTAATCCCTCGGGTTTAAAGATACGTCATGAGGTGAATAAAATGTGTGGAGATAGAAAGATTGAAATAAAAGTGCGCCAGAAAGAATAATATTAAATGTGCGTCAGAAAAATTTAAAGGTATGTCATTGGCCTAAAGGGGTTAATAAAGAGGGTAGCAAAGCAGAGCACCACCTCAGTCATCTGCGTTCCTATAATCCGTTTGCTTTCACATGACGGAACTGGGTCTCTCACAGCTTTAATGCAAAGTCGTGGGTGCGTGGACTTCGGTGACCATTAGCTGTGACGTAGATGTTAGTCTTATGGGTTACTATACTTCGTTCGCCTTAACCTGGCCCAGAGTTTTACCCTCTTCAGTGGCAGAGAAAGACAATACTGTGGCTCTACGTTCTTTCTTTAGCACTTCTTCGTGTCTAGCATCATATTCTAGTGTTAATCTGTTACTATAACCGAGCATTCAGTGTGAAGAGGTGGCAGCTCTAGGTCAGGTTAAAGTGAAGAGAGTATGGTGAAATCACCCATTCACTGTCATTGCACTAACCCATTTACAGAGCTGAAAGGGGTTAGGGATCTTGGTTATCAACTGAACTGAAGAGGGTTTGGGATGTGTGTCAGATTAGAACAAACGTGCTGTAGATCTAAACCCTGCAGCAATCAGTCGTACAGGAAAACAGGAAGAAGCAGCAATTTTCGGGAGTATCGTGTATTCTGCTATATGTTATTTTTCCAGTCAAGAGATAGGTGAATAGAACTGAAGGGATTGGGGGGGGGGAGAGGATAGGTATGATGGAAGAGGTGGGAAGGAGAAAGAGGTGTGGTGGTGAGAGGGAGAAAGGTGAGAGGGAGAAAGAGATGTGAAGGAGAGAGGTGTGGTGGAGAAAGAGTATGATGGAAGAAAGAGCCATGGTTGAGAGAGATGTAAGGGAAACAGAGGAAAGAAGGAACAAGAGGTGTGAGGGAGAAAGAGGTGTGGGTGAGAGAGGTGAGGGAGAGAGAGATATGGGGCAGAAAGAGGTGTGGGGAAGAAAAAGGGGTGGGGGAAAAACAATTATGGGGAAGAAAGAGGTGTGGTAGAGAGGAAGAAGGGAGAAGTAGATTTGGTGGAGAAAGAGGTGTGGGAGAAAGGAAAGGAGAGAGAAGTTTTATGGAGGAAAAGTGAGTTGTGATGGATGGATGGAGAGAAACTTATTTGGCAAAGGAAGATAAAGGAGAGAGAGAGAGAGAGAGAGAGAGAGAGAGAGAGAGCGAGCGAGAGAGAGAGAGAGAGAGAGAGAGAGAGAGAGAGAGAGAGAGAGAGAGCGGGGAGGGATTCACCTGGGGGAGCGGTTGGAAGTTGAGGAGAGGAGGCAGACTAAGAGCTGAATCGTGTTGAGAGCACGTCTGTGTTTACACCTGCCTGACCCTCCCACTCCCTCCTGCCTCCTTACCTTCCTGCCTGCCTTACTCCTTTCCTCTCTCCCTCACTCCTTGCTCACCTGCCTTATTCATTTCTTTCCTCCCTCTTGCCTCCTTACCTTCCCGCCCGCTTTACTCCTTTCCTCCCTTCCTTACTCCTTGCTTACCTGCATTATCCCTTTCCTCCCTCCTTACCTGCCTTCCTCCGTACTTCACTTCATTCCTTCCTCCCTACCTACCAGCCTACCTCCTTCCTCCCTACCATACTTCTTTTCTTCCTTCTGTTGGATCTTTCATTTTCTTCCTATCTGCCCACCTGTCTCCTTCCCTTCCTTCCTCCAGCCATCCCTTTTCATTTTCTCATTGCTGTTTCCCTTCCCATCTCGTTCTTCCTGTTTTCCTCCTTTCGTTCCTTTTTAATTCCCCTGTCTATTTCCCTTCAGTCTTTCACCTTTGGACTTCGACATCTCTGCACTGCCTTAACTACCTCCCTTCCCTCCCCCGTATCTTATTTCTTTCCTTCCCACCTGTATCTCTTTGCTTGCTATCTACCTTCTTGTCCTCCCCCCTCCCCTCTCTCCCTTCCATCCTCGCTCACTCCGCCTCTACCTCCCCCTCTTTGTTGTCTTTCTCCCTTTCATCATTGCCATCCCCGTTTGTAAATTATATGAAGCTCGTTTAGTATAATGAGTAACTTGTATTTAACCTCTGACACAATAAGCAATGCTCATCCAGTATATACAGTGCAGCCACTTTGAGGAACTTGAATGTCACCAATAAAACCATACACCATGACACCATAAGTTATCATAAGTAACTTTCATAGTAATACTGAGGGTAAGAAGTGTGGCTTTACCGTACATCATCATCATCATCATCATCATCATTCATGGTTCTGACCTCTTTTCCCGCCATAAGACAGGATTAGGCAGGATCCAGAGAACAACAACATGAATGAATGGGCCACGACTAACAAAGGCCTGACCCTTGTACTGTGATATCGACACTTAAATATATCAAATTTCACCAACTTCGGACGGTAATTTTCAGCAGAGAGGAGCCTTCCGTGTTGAGAGAGCACAAGCACTTTCTTTAAATCTTTACAGTGTTGGTAGAACTCGTTTTATGTTTTCTGTGTGTGTGTGTGTGTGTGTGTGTGTGTGTGTGTGTGTGTGTGTGTGTGTGTGTGTGTGTGTTTTAATAGTTTTTTTTTTTTTTTCAAAGCAGAGAAGCACCACTCAGTCAAAAGGGTAAAGCAGAGACGCAGACAAACTTTCTACTTTTATGCTTAACTTGCATGTAAGGTTTGTTGAATGTAAAGTTAATCTCATCCACTAACCATATCCTTCCTTTACCGTTCTGCAGGAGAGCTTAGTTAAGTCCATACATTAATCAGAGCTTCCTTTACTTTCTGCAGGAGATCTTGTGTCTGCGGTGCGCGTCCCTCAACATCCTGATGCGGGAGGAGTTCTACCACTCCCAGTACGGGGGTCCGGACACTCCCACCTATTCCACCGTCAGGAACACCCAGCACACCACCATAGCCAACTCAGAAGTCCATCTCACCCTAGGGGAACCCAGAGACGTCAGTATAGTGGAGGAGGCCACGGAGTCCAGGATTTGAGGGCAGAAGGAGAGGAAGAAGGACGCGAAGTGGCAAATAGTTAGTCCAAAAAGCTTTTGAGTTTTTCTAGTAACTCCAAGGCCCTTCCCACTCTGACACAACCCAAGGATGTCAGAATAATGGAGAAAGGTGTGGAATATAGGATTTGAAACCAGAAGTACGGGATCTGAAGCGAGACGAGCTACATCTGAGAAAGGACGAAATCTGGGAACGATTCAAGTCAGTCTCAGGGTAGCAGAACCTAGAACCATTGGTATATATCGAATACAGCTTTTGAAACAGGACGGCAAGGTCAAGAACTTAGAATAATTTTGAGGTCCGACTCACTCCAGTGGAACCCAGGAACTTCATTTGAGAGAGAGACTAGGATTTTAGAGAAGACGGAGGGGAAGAACGAGATTAGGAAGAGGGGAATGAGGTATGAGACCGGAAAGGAAAACGCAAGATAGGAAGTGGATTCTGAGGTCTGTCTTGCCCAGGGTCATCAAGGAGTCGAAAATCTGAGAGTAGAGGAAGGGGAGGAACGGGATTTGAAGAGAGGAAGAAAAGGAAGGACGTGAGTACAGGGAAACTCCGAAGCCCATGTCGGTGTATAGTAAAAAAAAGTCAACAAGAGTCCAGGATCTAAGAGAAGAATAAGAGGAAGAATGAGACACAGAGAGAGGTAAGAGTTGGATCTGTGAGTAGGAGTTGGGATCTGAGGTTGGATGTCACAGCGGTCGGAAAGTAAGGGTTAGGATTCTTGGTCGTATTCTAAATGGCTTTGGAGATATCGTGCCTCCCCTTCCATAGCGATTTATTCTGCAAGTTACACCTCAGTATCTTCTTTTATATTACTGGTGCAAACGATGTCGACATTGAGACGATGTATAAAGCATACAGAAGAATGTTTGGGTATAATATGCTAAATAAATCGGTGTGGGGGAAGCGTTACGAAGCCTCCTATATCGCCTAGAATACGGCTATTTTCTAATCTCCTCTCCGCCTCTCACCTTTAACCTTGTCAGCCAGAGGACGTTTTTTTTTATTGCTTGTTATCTCCAGCTGACTTTATTCAAATTAGGGGAGAATGGCTAAAAAAAATGACCTTCATTAGCCCCTTCAGTACGAGGGCGCTTTCCTTGAATAAAATCGTTTGGAGGTAGCAAGAATTAACTGAACTTATAGATCCGTGTACCTAAAGGAGACTGTGACTCGGAAGGACACGAAACTGCTTGACTTTTACCTTAGTGGTCTTGAGAGAGAAGAGAAAACTGAAAGACAAACTGGAATACTGTCTGAAATTTTTACTGTGCTGACAGAACCAGTATCGCTATATCATTTTTTTAATATAACAGAATAAGAACTAAAACGTGTGTGTGTGTGTGTATATATATATATATATATATATATATATATATATATATATATATATATATATATATATATATATATATATATATATATATATATATTGCACAAGCCAAAGAAGCCTGAAAAACGAACTAGACTTACTGGATTTCTCGTCATCGTATTGTGCAGAAAAAAAAAAAATGGGTTGTAGAGAAAATTGGAAATCTGGCTGTTTTGTCCAACTAAAGATAATATGGAATATAAGCTTGTGTTAATTATTGTAAGGAGCAAAACAAGGACCAAAACAGTCATAAAAGAAATTGAAATTATGCCTTTGTACTGTTTTTTTTTTTTTTTTTTTTTTTTTTTTTTTTTTGAGCAGCATAAAGAAGAAGTCGAAGAAGCTCGTATCCTGTCAGATCTTCAGCAATACGGAAGTGCGAGACGAAGAAGGAAGAAAAGAGTTATTGAGAGAAGGAAGTGCGAAAGAAAGCAAATACCGAGAGAAAGATTGAGGGAAGAAAAACTGACTGAGATGTGCTCGTGAAAAAAAAATAAATAAATAAAATAAATAAAGATAACGAAGTTCGAGAGAAGGATGAAAGATAAAAACTGAAGTGATTTTTATTTACAGGTATTTATTATTTTTCTGTAGAGAGCCCGTTACGTGTGTGCCGGGTCCTGATGACACCTGTTGCGTTATTGATGCCAAGTGTTGGGTTACCAGGTGACACTTGCGACGCCTACCGATACTTGCAGACACTTGCGGTACCTGCCAACATTTGTGATAACTACTGACACTTGCGACACCTGCTAACTCAAGGGACAGTTAATACTTGCCATACTTGCTGACTCTTGTGACACCCGCTGACTCCTCCCTCACCTGCTGAACGTATACAACACTTGTTGCACCTGGCACTTGCAAGACGTGCTCTCTCACATGCAGCACCTACTGACATTTACAGTGCCTACTGACTCTTGCAACACGGACAAAATAGTTAGGCATTAACAAGAGCTACATTCATAAGGCGTCAACATACTTTATTATAGGAGTTAAACAAAAAGCCAGGCTGTCAGAAGCATGGGGCAAGATGGGGTCAGAATCAGTTAGCAGTGTCCTGGTAACTGGTCAGTTTCCAGGAGAATTCCGTGGCCCTCGGAATGTAGTCGCAGTCAATTGTTGCTTGACACTGCCCCGAAATTTCATTAGTGTTTCAAATCTTCATTACTCTGTCCCAGGACTTTGCAACGTTTTAGAAGTTTCCTTAGACTGTTCCGAGCATCCTGTTCAGTCCTGAAACTTTTGCAGTCTGTAAGCTTCCTTTGCATGTCTTCAAACTTTGAGTGATCAAGCTAAATTAGCAACAGCAAAACGGGTTGGAATCTTAGTTAATTGGGGTTTGTAACCCAGATGTGTATAGGAATTATTGACTCTCTACATTACCACCACCACTACAGCCACAAGGATGTCGCTGTTGCAGAGATATCACAGGGCAACATGGAAGATCTCTCTGTTGGAGGAAGAGTAAAACTTTTGACCTCTTTTTACCAGTATTACTCAGTGTTAATCATGAAAGCCAAGTGTTTTCATCGCAAGAAACTTTTCTAGCATTTGGAACTTTGAAAGAACTTTTCGGGTATTCAGAACTTTGAAGCATGAACCAGATGTATCAAAGCAGCGAAGTGAGCTAATGTAGAATATAAAGGCCAGTATCTGCCTGTGATGCTAAGCTAAATGTGAAAGTCTCAAAGAGCAAGGTATTACATATAAATATATATACCGGTATATACTCTGTTTGGTGCAGCTTGCCATAATGTGGAGTGAGCTTAAGCTGTAGTGTATAAAAAGTATGAAAACATATTTTAAAACATACTTTAAGTGTGTGTGATATTTAAGCAAACTTTATAACTGGAAGCTCTAGAAATATATGAACGCTTCTCGACTTCAAGCATATTATGGAGAAGTGATATTCCGCCTCAAACTGCGTAGCCGAAAACATATGAACCATTTAACGATGCGTCTCTTTCCTGGCAAGAACTTGAGTGGTATCTCAGATCACAGCAGGAAATGAATCGTAAGCGTGAAAGAGCAGCACAGTTTCTCAGCGAGAGCTGGTGTGTTGTTTCAGATCCTCGACAGGAAATTGAACCAGATGACCAAAAACACTACGGCTTTCGGTGAGCGAGCGAAGGAGTGAAGCACAGTGAGAAATTTGCCACGGAAACGATTGGCAGAAACTGAATTTTAATACCAAACTCGACCCCGATAAACCAAACTGAGTGTAATCAGAAATGAGTGAGAAAGACTAAGTATTGTGGAACCTAAAAGTAGTTTAGTGTATTACCAGTCTTAGGAGGCTTACAAGTGAAGCTTCGAAACTGTTCCTGAAAAGAAACTAGATAAACCCTAAGTGACTTACAAAGAATCAGTACCGAGGTGAGGAACTATCAGACACTCCAATAATAACCTTGTGCAATAAGATGTAAATGGAATAATTGCTCCTTTTTAAGCCAGACCACTCCCCTTCCCCTCGCACATATGAAACATTAGTTGTGTTCAGACATGGTGACTTGGGTGCAACCTTTTCTTTTGTAACCCTAACCCTTCATATTCCTTCCTTCATTCTTTCCATTCTTCCATCCTCCTTTCTTTCTTCCTTCCTATATCTTGCCTCCTTGAGAATCGTGTGTATGAGTTTGCATAAAAATATATATATATATATATATATATATATATATATATATATATATATATATATATATGTGTGTGTGTGTGTGTGTGTGTGTGTGTGTGTGTGTGTGTGTGTGTGTGCGTGCGTGCGTGCGCGTGCGTGCGTGTGTGTGTGTGTGTGTGTGTGTGTGTGTGTGTGTGTGTGTAACTTCTCCCTTGTTGCCCATCCCTTGAACGTACCCTGCCCTTCACTGATTCATATGTGTGTGGTCATGTACGTTTGGCAACAGACTTGCACAATCAGGTAAAGTTAGTGTACACAGGAAGTTATGAGCAAGTTAGAATGTGTGTGTGTGTGTGTGTGTGTGTGTGTGCGTGTTTAGGTCTACACGTGATATTATAGACCAAAGTGTGAAGAGTTTTGCCATTGCCACAGAATTTCTACTCTTCACGACGCCGAACTTTTCAGAGAAGATGGTTCACTCATTCAGAATCTTAGTTTTTTTTTTTTTTTTTTTTTTTTTTTTTTTTTTTTACGTGTCCGACTCTGGGCAAAGGCTGCAGGGCCTATCTCAAGGCCCAGTAGTCCTCCTCCACACCTCCACATGTCATCACTTCGGCGCTAACACCCACCGTCCATATTGAATACATGCTATGGCTGTCTCATACAGGACTGGTGTACTGGTATTAGCGGGGATATTTTTAATTCATTGACAAAGATCGGAATATTCATCATCATCATCATATGGACCTCCTTTCCACCTTAGGGCAGGGTGAGGAGTAGCAGTGTCCAGTCATGGCAGTCGGACTATTATTTTCAGATATTTATTCCGAGTAAGCCATCCCAAGAGAAGTTGTACAGACAATTATGGGTGCAGTTTATGTTAGTTCTCTCCAACCTCTGATATTTAGTTGGAATATTTCACACTTCTTTTGAAATTTAATGTTTTTTTTATGCCCTTGATTTTGATACATAAATCGCTTCACGTAGACCTATCGTTAGCAATTTTACCTCAAATTTCCGTTATTCCTTTTGTGATATATAGTTTCTTTTAAAGAAAATAATGCCTCCAAGCTTCCAGAGTCAGTTTTATATGTAAAGAACTTTTCTCTCTCTCATACATGAACATTTGCTGGTTTGGCGTCACTTGAGTATGCGTGTGTACATGTGCATATGTAGAATCTGTAAATTATCTCCGACTGTTGATTATGTGTATATTTTTTATGTGCAAGGGTGTTTGGCCTGGATCGAGTGTGTATGTTTATATTTGCTTACCTACGTAGATTTTTTACAAGTAAGTGTAGCTATTTGTAATTATATCTAGGAGTTAAAGGGGGAAATAGCGAAGACCCCCCTCTCGCCCCTTCTCTTCGTGACCCAGGTAATTTCCTATAACCTGTCTTGACCTGACCTGACCTGACGACTTAACCTGACCCGACCCTGCACCACCTGACTCGACCCCAGACGGTGGGGTGCGAGATATAAACCAGAGATGCTACATGGCCTGACGCAGAGAAAAAATGAAGTGACATAAAGCCACGCGAAAAACACAGCCTAGACAAATCCTAACTGAACCTTGGGCGACCAAAATAGACTGTTAGACAGAAAAATACTGGACAGACTTAAATACTGAGAACAAACTGATCAGATAATTTACGGTACTTAACCGAAACCATCAGAGATTAACTAGACTGAGAATAACCAAGCGAGACTAATTTTGTGGAACTCCAGGGACTAAGTTGACTGGAAATAACTAAACAGACAAACCAAGTAAATATACTAAATATACAGGGACCAACTTAACAGGTAGAAGTTGGAACCATAGACTGATGATGAACCTGCAGAGCAGAAAACCAGACGAACCAAATGAACAGAAATTTAACTAGATACTAACTTGACTAGAACTAAACTGAACAGAGATTACCATGACGTAGATCAACCAAATACAAGTTTACGGACTGTAAACCCGACAGTAACATAATTATTTACTAACCTGTGCTTCCTCATAAACATGATATACTTCACAGGTACAGCTAAATCAAGTTGTAGTTGTTCGTCCATCTCTTTCAACACTCACTCCTTTTGGCCTGAAGATAAAGGTGATTAGAAGTAGTATTGACTCACCACGTGTTGTGTCGCACCAGAAAATCGCACTTAGAAATCAGGTGAGGCAGGTGGATTTAACTCCTTCAGTGCTGGAGATCATGAATAGCAATATTGCACAATATTGTACCGAAGGATTAATGGGCAGTTTCTTGCTCTTCCTTACGAGGGGTCCCTTCAGTCAGTAAAGTCGCCTATTGATGGCAGGAATTAAATATGACATCGTCATACTGAAGATACTGAACACTTGCGATCGCTTCATAATTATTATACAGAGCTGTTACTTGCAAAGGGTGGAACCCAGTCTTTAGGCCACAGATTTATCAGAAATGACGGGTTGCCATGCTGCTCAGTATGTAGTATCTCAGTGAATTATTACCCAGTCTTGATTTGTGATTACCAAAGGCGTGTGACGGGAGGAAAGTGGAGTCAAAATTGAAGTAAAGGGACCAGAAACATTTCAAGAAAATGTACAACACGCCACTGTGGTGTTTATGAACCAAAGGCAGAATTTTGTCTAAATAAAAATGAAACACCCCGTTGGCGTGTGTGATCCAGAGAGGATGATGGGATATTATTAACTCCATCAACACAGGGAGTACTGGTAAAACTGTTCCTTGAAATCTCAGTCGAAAGCATAAATAAATTTTGTGTCTAACCCCCTCGCTGTGGGAGGCGTATTCTAATCTAATCGAAACCGTTTGACAGTTGCAAGAATAGAATGTAGACGTGACCGTACAGAAGGGGTTAAGGGAGTAATATACCTGCTGCCTGACTCCCGTTCATGGAAGCTGCGTCTGTGATCTGAACTTTGAATCACCGTGGCTCTCACTTCTGTATTTAATGTTTGTACGTTTCACTTCTTCACCCCACCACCTCACCCTTATCACCACTTCCTCCCCCTTCCCCTCCCTCACCACCACTTGTCATGATCGCGAAAATGGATATTTTTCATGACTCATTCGTTGATCGTTAAAGCTAGTGTATGATAGCAGTGTGTCTTTCAGATACTTAAACTCGCATTAATGGCGTTCGTCTCTCTGTTTCTCTAATATTTTGCACTCCACTGAGCCGATCCTCAGGGTGAAGTTTTCTTTACTTAATGGTCTTCTCTTTTAGACAGGCTTTGAGAATGAGATGTTTAATCTGAAATGTTGGAGAAGTAAAGAACTCATGCTCTCTCCCATATTATTGCTCTCTGCCATAGTAAGCACTTTCCATTAAGACAAAACTGATGCTTTAAATATTAGATTTCCCCTTTATCATATCCATCCCATATAAAATTTCATCTGGCCCATACAGGGCAATTTACAAATGCTAAACGCAATGTCTAAAATATTTATCAGAATAACAAAAGCGATGTGCAGTATAAATCATAGCATTCGCTCCTTTCAAAAGCAGTAATTAAACCGGGGATGCCTTTCTGAAACGATTGGTCTTGGTTCCTATTATCAGTGTTCCTTTTCCCTCAGAATATATATACTTTCTTAGATGCCTCGATTCACGATCCAAAATATGGTGGTAACGAATGTACTCTTATATTTTTTTAGGAAAACTTTAGAGCTGAAGTTTGTCATTAATTTTTATTTATTCGGTTTAATTATTTATGCGATTTCCTCACGGGGCATTGCTATGGAGGACGATAGATGTACTTTTTTTTTTTTAATCTATCGCGCGCACATCAGAACCTTCAGCCTTCACCCCCAGGATGCTATAGGCGGCCTGGCGGAAACCACTCAATAGGGTAGAGCTACAGTAGTTGTTGTGCATTGTCTTTGTCCATGGTGCTTCATTGTGTGTGTGTGTGTGTGTGTGTGTGTGTGTGTGTGTGTGTGTGTGTGTGTGTGTTGAAGATTTGTATATATTTTTTATGTTGAAAGTATGTATATATTTGTGTGTGTGTGTGTGTGTGTGTGTGTGTGTGTGTGTGTGTGTGTGTGTGTGTGTGTGTTCTGTTTTGCCTGTGTTTTTGACACAGGAGATCAAGTGAAAGCAAGTTTTTGTGTATGGCATGTTTCTGTATTTGAAGGAGAAAATGATTCAACTTCTCACTCCCCAATCCATCTCTTCAAGTTTTTGACTAATCTAGTATACCCTTCCTCTCATTCTTATTACCCTCTTCAGTCCCACCAGTATCCCTTTCTTTTGTCCCATTTCCACACATCCCCCCTTTCCCTATCCACCTTTCTTTCACTTAATTCCTCATTTCCCTGTCCAGTCTGACACCTTTCTCACCTTGTCACATCGCTGCATTCTCCCCACCTGCCGTTTAATATCCCTGCCCACTCCTACTCCCCATTCGTCTCTTCAGCATCCCCATCTGTCTTTCCACATACCTACTCGTTCCCCAACATCCACACATGTTTCCCCATCTCCCCTCTCTCCATGTTAAGCGAGTGGTGAAGATAAAGTTAGTAAATACCAAGTTGTGTACGGGACTTATGGAGACGACCTGTACCAACTTACCTCCTTTAGCGAGGCCTTTGGTTGTGCAGATGACGTTCGTGTGTACCCAAGTTTTTATATGTGCACTTAAACTGCGTGTGTACAGCTTTTCCTTCACACACACACACACACACACACACACACACACACACACACACACACACACACACACACACACACACCAGTAGTCTCTATCTAGTAATGGCCAGTATATTGTAAGCAACACATTCTCCCTTGTTGGACCCATTTACATGAGAGCTTATGATGTAGACTCGTAGTTGGCGTCCATAACCGTCGTAGTGGATGTATCTTTTTTGCTGTACATGTAGCCCAGGTAGCCCCAAACAGCTTCCTGTCACGTACACTCACGGGCAAAAGGTACTTCCTACTCGTGACCAGCTAAGATTTCCCACAATTGTAAATAAACTCGATTGCATTTTTTTTTAATACTGAAGCAGTTTTTGGTGCTTTGCTCGTAGCTGGGTATGAATAGGGTGGAACTTTTACCCACAATTATACAGCTGCAGTCAGAAGTTCATTTACAGTCTCAGAACTGTATCAGGACCTAAAGAAGGCTTGCTAAATAGTCAGTAGTAGTATTAAATAATGGTTAGAGGGCTTCGAATCCTGCTTCACTGGTTCGAAGCATCAGACATGTAAAAGGGTTAGTGACTGCAACTGTACCTGCCTAGTCCCAGCTGCCCCAGCCTACCCTCCTCCTCCTGAAGCAACCTCAATTCCCCCTTCCCCCTCCTGAATCAACCCCACGACTAGTCAACGTCCCCTTGTTACTGGTCACTAGTGTTACTGTTTATTGCTACTCGGACAGTACCTTCATGGTCTGACTGAGTTCGGTGTCACCTTCGTCGAAAAATTCATTATTTACTTTCTCACGGGCCTCACCCAAAGAAAACATCAGAACATCACACAGTTAAAATGGCCAGCACACTTATGATGGCCACTGCTCGAAAACCTTTAGTTTTTTTGTTTTTTATTCAGTTCTGTTTAAGGATGTGATTGATAAAGAATGGCATCCTGACTCTCTCTCTCTCTCTCTCTCTCTCTCTCTCTCTCTCGTTTTTTTTTTTCTTTCCTTTCGAGTGAGTGGGGGCCGTGAGAGGAAACCAGGGGACGAGATAAACTCTATAAACTGTAGCTTCTGCGCGACCATGATGTGTATTTCCCCAGCATCCTATCCACCGAATGTATACAGGATGGTCCATATATTGCTTCCCTTTGAACGCTTGTATGTTACGAGGACGGCTCATTCTGCTGGTGTGAGGAGCGCAGACATTGTGGCTGCCTCGCAGAATTACTCGTCAACGTTGCAGCCAATGGACTAAAAGAAATATATATATTGCAGCAAAAATCATGAAACGGGTTATGGACAATAGTAAATGTTGCAGGGTAGACACTATTGACGCTGACTAAGCCGTCCCAGCAACACACGAGAATTGGCCGGCTAAGAGGCAAAAAGGGCACAAGTTATAGACCACCCTTTATTTTAATGTTATATATATATATATATATATATATATATATATATATATATATATATATATACTCACCACACAACTACAAACAGGTAAGAAACTATAGGTGTATTATATAATTATGTATAGGACGCTGCTGCTGCTGATGCTGGGACCTGTATAGTACTTGTGTGAGCCGAGATGTATTATTGCTACTATAATATATTCCCCTGATTGCACACGGGGGGGATGAGGACTAATAATGAATAAAAAATGTGTATGTATTTTCTATCCTCATGGCATCTCATAAAATATATATATTAAAAAAATGATGTAGTGTGATGTAGGGTTAGATCTATTTTCCCTCCCCAGCCAACCAACCATCATTGATCTGTTCCTAAAAGCGTGTTTATGTGGAGATTCTGTACCCGTTTTCCTCATGTGTATGTGGAAGGTGTTTTACGGAGGCGTATGTGTGTGTTTGTAGGTTTTTTGCAAGTATGTTTGTCTCTGCTTCTCTCCAAACAAAAAAACTGGTGCTTGAGTGGAGGGTTGTGCTGTAATTTTACCTCCACCTCAAGCAGTTGTGTGTGCATGAGAGAGAGAGAGAGAGAGAGAGAGAGAGAGAGAGAGAGAGAGACTGACAGTGAATGAGTCTGTGTATAAGGAAGAGAAGATTTTGTGTGTGTGTGTGTGTGTGTGTGTGTGTGTGTGTGTGTGTGTGTGAGGAGATGCACGCTTGGTGAATGGTGAGTGATGAATGAAATTTTTGACCTTCACTGTAAAATTTCGAAGCAGTCTTTCTCCCTATGTATTACGAAGGCGTGTTGGAATGTTCAGCACTTCTTTTGGATGCTCTCCGTAACCCAAGTAGCAGCAAGGAACACGAGGGAACTCAAGTAGCACCGCAGAAACCGAGAATCCTAGTTGGCAGTTAAATTTTACCTGAGCAAATCTCGAGCCTGCCTCTTTTCACCTCAAGATACGCCATATTTACCTTTCTTTAAGATTCTTGCCAACCCTTTTCGATCCGAACCTAAGAATATTCGAACTCCAAAAGATCCGAATTCAGATAAATCCAGAGCCAAGAATATCCGAATCTGCGAATATTCAAACCCAAAAATTCCCAACCTCGTGATGATTCAAGCCACCAGTGACCCGGGTTAAGTAATATCCCTGCCCAAGAATATCAAGGCAAGAAGATATTAACCTTTGAATATCCGAAACCTAAATTACCGCAACTCAGTGATATCCAGACCCAAGAATATTCAGGTCAAGGATATTCGAATCTTAAGAATTTCCAGACTCAGGAATATCTGAACCGATTCAAATTAGATTTCAAGAAGATCCAAATCCATTTTAACCAGGCCCGAAGAAGATCCGAATCCAAGAATATCGTAGCCCAAGAATATCCAAATTCATTAATATCCTAAACCAATAACATTTTTATATTTTTTCGAATCCAAGAATACCTGAACCCTAAAAAATTTGAATCCAAGACTATTTGAACCATCGAAAATCTGAATCCAGGTCTATTTGAAACCTGGAAAATGTGAACCCAAGAAAGCTACCCCAAGAATATTTAACATCAAGAACACCCAACTCCATGGCATCCAAACTCAGGAACATAAAAATCCAATACAATCCAGACCCAAGTATATACAATCTCAAAAAAAAAAAAAAAAAAAAAAAAATCAAACCCTGCATAACAGAATCTACGTAGAGATGAATTCACAAAGTCAAACCCAAGTGACCTGAACCCAGAAATATCCGAACCCACGATCAGTCAACTTGAGACTCGAACCTGCCCCCTCTGCGAACCAAAATAATTCACTGTTGTTTCTGTTATCAAAATAATCCTCGCTTTTGTGTGTTGGTTTTTCAGAAATAACTGTATTCATCATTTTCTGTTACTGTTGGTTAAATTATTCCTTGTTTTGTTGTTGATAAAATTGGCCCTGGTTTTTCTTTAAGCTGTTCTATTTTTTTGCTAGTTTTTTTTTTTTTTATTATTATTACCTTTGGCTGAGTGATTTCCTATTTCTGATACTGTTACTGTACTTATTCTCGATTTTGTCACTGTTGACACAGTTGTTCCAAATTCTCTCCTGCCGTTCTCATGTTCATCCATGTTTTTCTTTTTTTCAGGAAAGTTATTGCAGGTTTCTGTTAGGAAAGGTATTTGCTTTCTTTTACTGCTGACAAAAGTATCCTTGCGTTTTTTTTTTTTTTTTTTTTTTTTTGACAAAATATCATGTATGATTATTGTTAATATTCATCATTTTAGTAGTAGTTGTTGTTGTAGCATTTGATATTTAATGGATTTGTGGTCTCACATTTACTTCTCTTAGCTTGGTTTCCGCCAAAAATGATCATGGAGAAATATGATGCGCAAGCACACTAAATTTTCGTAATTCCGTAACTGACAGGAGCATTCCTCGACTGAATTTGCGTTAGGCGTTACAGCAAGAAACTACAGTATTTTCGTCCAAAAGGGATACAAATCAAAGTACCTACGCCTGAAGTTAGGGTTTGTTTGGATCTGATAACTTTTTGTAAAAATAATTGCGAAGCTTTACTGCGATTTTTTCACGCATTTTTGCGCGCGTGCGTGCGTACGTGTGTGTGTGTGTGTGTGTGTGTGTGTGTGTGTGTGTGTGTTTGAGAGAGAGAGAGAGAGAATGTGCACGACTGTACGTGCGTGTGTACTCATGGCTAGTCTGTGTGTTTCAGACAGTGTGTGTGCGTTTGTACTTGCTTGACTGTACCTACGCGAGGTGAAGAAGGCAGACGTTAATTTATGTGTGCTGCTGTGTTGTGTTTTTGCGTGTGTTTAATTATGCTTATGAATGTGTGTGTGTGTGTGTATACGTACCTACGTACTTTTTTGCGTGCGTGTTTGCGTGAGGGTGAATAAGCCAGACATTCCTAACAAGAGAAGCGGAGCAGCTGTTGTCCCCCCCCCCCCTCCCATCGCTGAGTGAGTGTAGTCGTAGTGACCAGTTGACGTCCAGGTGAACTCATGTGCTGCAGTACTCTGTGTAGTCACTTTGCAAACAAAATAAAGTATTTTTCTACTTCACTAGCGTTTCATTTTTCCCTCATCTTCGGGGAATATGTATTTTCTTAGTTCTTTTTGAAGGTGTATTATTTTTTTCCCCCTCTTTTTATTCTTAGGGCGGTGGTAGGTGATGGCGACCATTATCCACTCACTTGTAGTGCTGCCTACTTGTTCCTTCACCTTTATCACATTTTTCTGTGTTTGCCCTCCTCCCCTTTTTTTTTTTATTTCTCCCTCTTTTCCCAAACTTTCTGTTATTCGCCTTTCCTTTTCAGGTAGCTTTACATTGAGTGACAAGCCTAATGGTTTCCTGTAAGCCAGGAAACTATTCACAACACTGAGTGGTAACCATATAACCAACCCATACGTGTTCCTTACGTGTCAACAAGTGGGTTGGCGGAGGGTTAGTGCCCCTCCCCGTAAAACAGCTAACTCAAAGTCAAACGGCCACCCCTTACGGGATTATGTCATCTTGTTATATAGATAGATTCTTAGGGGGTTATTTTTTCGTTTCGCATACGTTTTTACATTAGTATCTTTTTTTTTAAATTTCTCGTTTTCTTTTATTACGTTTTATTATACTCATCACATGCCTATAATATTGTTTTAATTTCTCTAGTATCTCTTCCCTTGTTCTTTTTTCACAAGTATCTTTTTTTCTTCACACTAATCTTCTCTTTTCGTCCACAGATTGTTAATATTCGTTTGATATTACACAGAGATAAACGAGGTAAGTGTACAGCCAGCCATCCATCAGTTTATGTAGTTATCTATTTTCTTTTCATAGACAAATTTGTAAAAAAAAAAACAACAACAACCCAGAATAACCACTTGTTCTCTTGTGGATATTGTTATCAAGATGTATATGTAGATGGACGGTGGGTAATGATAGCACACATTAAGCAGTATATTACCTAAATTGTACCTCATCATCATCATCATCATCATCCCGTTCCCATTATCCAATTCAAGAAAATTACTTTTATTTTTATTTATTTATTGCTGTCTTCAGTCGATTTTACGAGCTAGAGAAATTTTTTCGAACTGGAGAGGTTAAATGCAGTCTTCATTAACCTGTTCATTGTCAGAATCTCTTCTCAGCTGAATAAAATCGTCTGGCAGCAGCAAGAATATAATCGAAGCCACATCCTGGGAATGAAGGGGCATTTATAAACGGGAATGAACAGGACTCAAAATACAAAGAAAAAACGCGGAAAGAAAGTTGATAAGAGGGTGGAAATTTTGTTAATTGAAATTTATCAGTTTCTGCCCCCCCCCTCTCTGAAATTAATGATATCGTATAACAGCGGAGTTTATGGAAGTAACACACGTAGCTGAAATTCATGGTGCCATAATTTCTCATTTCCTGGATATTACGTCAAATTAATAATTAAAAAAAAATGAATGACAGAAATAAAATCTGGCGCCATGATTTGACAATTTCACTTCGTAAAAAAAATGGCAGGATGTAGGTTGTAACAAAGTACGTTTCTAGTACTGAAAATATTGAAAATCAGTGAATATTTGTTGTTGTAAATGCCGGATATTAGCTGGATGTCATTTACTGGGAAGTATTATAAATCACTGACCCTGTAAACTGGAACCTCTGATGATTTTAATGGTAAATGAAGATAAAAAACAAATGGTATCATGATGAAGATATTATTATTATTATTATTATTATTATTATTATTGATAGTAGTAGTAGTAGTAGTACTAGTAGTAGTAATAGTAAGCTTAGGAAGGTGATGAAATGGAACTATTATGATACACGAAGCTGTCACAACATGATCTCAGAGTGATATGACCAAAACTGAAAATTTCGGCTAAATATTGGTCAGTCACATCCCCTTCCCCCCCCCCCCGACAAATTACCCCACCTTGATTCAGCTGCTGTGGCACTCAAATGACCTTACATCATCATTATTATCATCATCACCATCATTAACTAACTGGCCACTCCTACAGTGGAAGGTGGAACAATAGGTCGTTAGTTTAATAGAGGGTCGAGACTTTGTGTATCAGTATTTATTAGTGTTTATGTCTACCTCGATCAGACTTTCTCGCACATTATTATATATATATATATATATATATATATATATATATATATATATATATATACTCTGATATACACTACAGGTTTGTCTACTGTTTTCCTGTCTACCTGTCATCTGCTGTATATGGTTATCTATCTATCGTATCCTAACCATCAGACTCTGGCCACAGACTAGGCACTTATTTCCAATAAACAGTCCTGCCACGCACAAACAGATAACGCAACACATCCTCACACCTCGCCACTCGGGCATTGACCCCTGATTGTCTACAGTATATTGAGTTAGGCCAGAGTTATCCGCATCAAAAGTGGTTTGATAGTATTAGCAGGGGGGAGGGGGAGGGGCACTGAAATGTCGGTGAGTCTTGTATTTCATCCTTGTTACCGACAGAAGAACTATATTGGGCCACGCGTGAGACCTGTCATAATAAAAAACTTAAGAAACAGTCTCCACTGACCCCTTACTACGAGAGTCTCTTTCCAAGCTGAAGGACATCGTCTGGCGGTAGCTTGAATAAAGTAACAAAGACGTCATCGTACAGAAAAGGCCTAACTAAATTCCAGTCCTCAAACTGTCTCCTACCACGCCTGGGTTCGATCCAGCGACCTTACGATTAGCAGTCCTTGCCTCTTCCACTGGGCCACCACCTCCCCCAAATTAACTTCACTAACTTTTTACCTAACTTTCTAAACTACCTTCCTCCTTGCGCCACAGTTTGTTTGTAGGTGTGTGTGTGTGTGTGTGTGTGTGTGTGTGTGTGTGTGTGTGTGTGTGTGTGAGAGAGAGAGAGAGAGAGAGAGAGTGTGAGTCGTTATCTGGCCCTTCTTATTGATGGTCCGACCTTAATAATAACATTTTCTCGAGTTATAGAAGTTTATGAATAGCATGGCAAAGAGAGAGAGAGAGAGAGAGAATTAGAGAGAGCCCACAGAAGCTCTCCATATTATCGCCTTCAGTGGCAGTCTTTAAGAGTCGTCTTGTGTCAGTACTTTGCATTATTGCTCTTCAACTCGTCCTCAAGTCGTCCGAAGCCTTTTAAGATTGTTCCGTGGCGAATGACAAGAGACGAATGTGCTGGTTGGAGGAGGAGAGGAGAAAGACAGGTGGAGGAGGAGAAGGAGAGGAGGAGGAGGAGGAGAGGAGAAAGAGAGGAGAAGGAGAGGTGGAGGAGGAGGAGGTAATGAGAAAGGGAGAAATTGCAGTGGTCCCTACACAGCACTCCGCCAGTCACTCATCTGCCGGTATCGTATGTGTTGCCGGGATGGCTCATTCTGCTGGTGTGGGCGTGAATGTGGCATCTGAGAGTAGGAAATGAATAAATGATGCAGGATAGACATTGATAACGCTGACTGTGCCGCCCCCAAAACACACAAGAAACTGCCCCGCAAAGTGGAAGAGGAGCGATATGTATGTGCCTCAGCCTGTACGATGAGTGATAAGGAATGAATGTATTGGTTGGTTGTAGTGAATGAAGGAGAGTAGTGGAGGAGTAAGAGTAAGTGAATGTATTAATTGTAAGTGGTAAGTGGTTGAGTGTGTGGGAAGGGAGTTTGCGGAATGGGAATTGAGGAGTGGTTAGTGATAAAAGGAGAGGCAGAAATGAGTGAGGCTGGCATAGGGCGTTCAAGGGAAGGCAGAGGAGAGAGGAAGGGAGAGGGAAGTGGAAGGAGGATTTGAGAGGGAGAAGGAAGAGGAGACCGAGAAAGGGGGGAAGGTAGAAAGTGTAGGGATAATGGGAGACAGAGCGTAGGAGACAGGAACAGGGAGGCAAAGAGAGGAAGAGGCGGAGGGAGGGAGAGGAAGGCAGGGATACGAGGCGACGATTAATGAAAGAGAAGCTGGGAAAATAGAGATGGGGGAGGTGGTAGAACTGAGAAGTAAGAGTGAGAGATAAGAAGTAGGAAAAAGATAGGAGAGATACGAGAGGAAAGAGGGAACGATATAAAGGGATGAAAGTGAAGCTGAGAGGTGATAGGGTGGTATTGGAAAACCAGAGAGAGAGAGAGAGAGAGAGAGAGAATGAAGCAAGGGACTGAAAGGAACTGGGAAGGTAGGGGAGAGGAGAGAGGGGTAGGGGTTAGGAAGGAAGGCGGGGGAGAAAGAGAGGGTTAAGGGGAGAGGAAGGAAGGCCGGGGAGAGAGGCGTACGGAGGAGGAGAAAGAGAAGTTCAGAGGTGAGAGAGAGGGAGGGAGGGAGGGAGGTGGAAGAGAGAGAAAGCGGTGGCCGCTGAAATGTGATGGTGTGTGGCGTGTCAAAAGTATCGCCGTTAAAATACTGATTCTGAGCTGAGTGGCAAGTGGAGTGCTCGAGAGAGAGAGAGAGAGAGAGAGAGAGAGCATGTCTGTGTGAGAGCAAGAAAAAGATAGAAGCTTGCAGTTCGTGGATGTGTTCGAACCTTATACTTTCCTGACAGACCAAAATTTCACCATCGTACTTTTATCATTTTTCTACATTATTATCGTACTAGAGAAGGAAGTATAACATGAAAATGCAAAAATTTCTTTCTAGATTGCGCCACGACGAGTTATAGTAAAACGAAGCTTCGACCATGCATGCTGCTGGCAAGTCGAACCTCCCTACCACTCTCCCCTCCATATCCCTCCTGCCACCTCCTCTTCTCTAGCCCCTCCCAGTTGCCCCGTCAGTCATCCCAGTTTGTTTCAGTCACTTGCGATCTTGTTTCATTCGTTAACGGTATAACATAGACTTTCACCACGTCATTAAGCCTTCATTAATTCCTGAATATCATACAGATTTGGGTGTTACCATAGATATTGAGGTATTGAATAGTAGCATGACAGTTTCTCTGATTATTTTTGTCACTTTTATCAACATGTATCTGGGAACATTGATCAAAATACTGTGGAATTGGTGACGATCTGAATTCATAAACACGACCGATGTTACTGTGTGGTAGACCTTGATGCTTGTCAGGTGTGTTATGGCTTCCCTCCTCTGGGCATCCCCGGTGAAACAAATCGACTTTCATCGACTCGTCTTGGTAAGTATGACGTTATATTAATATGTAGGAGTCGAGTAGAAACGTTAAAGTATGGAATTATGGTGTTTGAATGATGCTGTATGCTAGGATGTTAGAAGTATGTAGAAATAAATATGCGGTAGTATCTCATCGAGCCCCAGTTGTGGATGTCGGACGTTTCCTCTTGCGGGGTCACTTCGTTTAATCGTCTGCCATCATCTCACCGCGTTAATTAAATCGTGAAATTAAAATGCAGAAATTTAGTAAAAGTATGTAAATAAAGAACGGACATGCAGGAATGATGATATAAGCTAGTATGTTAGAGGAATGCAGGGATTTTGAGGCTGCATCACAGAATGGTTTTGTTGATAGTCAACAATTAATCTGGAGGTCACGGGGTTCAAAGCTCTATCCAACGTCACACCGCGTGAAGTGCAACCTGAAGATACAGTCCAAGAGCGTAGTTAAATATTTAGTGTATTTAACTGACTTGTTGAAATTATATGTGCTACTGTAGAATGTGGTGGCAAGGTGGTGGTAGAGGGGGGTGAGGGAGGAAGGGAGGTGGGGAGCATGTCTGGGGTAGCATCGCGTACGTGTTTTGTGGCTGGTGTACGTTTTCCCTGGCGGATTGGCGGACTGAAGGGGACACACAAGGATTTTGAAGAATTAGGCCCAAATGTGTTGGGGACTTGTACAAAGTGATAAATAAACAGTAGAAAAAATACAAAAGTGTCAGTGAATGAATAGTAGATAAATAAGAGATACACAGGAAACATCAGTAACAAGGGAGTTTAATAATGATATTACTTGCAACATAACTTGAACCGAAATACAATATTAGTATGATAACGAAGGGATTTATGTTGCATATGTACAGTAGATATTTCACTCTGGTTGAGTAATAATCATTATCGTAGGCTAATAGAAAAGTTACATTTATTAATCCAACGAAATAGATATTAGACATTTTAATGACGACATTTCATGCACATCAGTCTTTCCGAAAAATTTTATGCTTACATACTCCACCATATTTTTTCGTACATTTTTTAATGGCTTATTTAAAATACAAGACAAGCGTGCAGTACATACTGTAAGTACTTTATTAAAGGGGTCGAAGCTGGTAACTGGTAAAGACAAATATTCATCATCATCATCGGCCAGTTTCCAACGTCGTATATCGGATTGCAGGATCTAGATAGGGTCTCTAGTAGGATCTAGATCCCATAAAAGGAGGGAAACATGCTAATAGCTGGCGGATTAATTTTGCTGCTTTGAGGGAATGCACAAGGCCAACACGGACAATGGCCCCATTTTTAAGTGTGATATTTATTTTAACCCCAGGTCTTTTGTGATTTCGAATATTTAGATTAGTTTGCACTGTTTTAATTTACAAGACGTTATTTGTTTTTGTCATTTGATATTTTGCATTTTTTTTTTCCTGGCCTGTTACGTGTACGTTTATATACCACAAAATTATGTACCAGTATGCAAATGTGACGAGTTTTGGTGTGTAGTGTGCTGTATTGCTGATGTAATGTGAACCACACACACACACACACACACACACACACACACACACACACATTGTCCCCTTGCATCTGATATGCGTGGTGTGGTGAAGTTGGTGGAAACAGTTTGGGTCATGCACCAGTTTCATGACAACAAGGACAGGGAGTATTTTAAGCACCTGAAGCTTTCCCTGCCGGATGCACTAAATCTTTTTCATGTGGAGCTTAGAAGTGTTTTTTTTTTCTAATTACAGGACTATGCATAATGTGCTGTAGGTAATTTTAAGATTTACTATTAGTGCTTCTTATGCTAGTGCTTGCTGTAACAGGCGGTAGGGCAGGGAATGATATACAGGAGAGAGAGAGAGGGGGAGTGATGAAAGATAGATGGAATAAAGAACGACAGAGGAGGGAGGGAGGAATGACAGCAAAAACATGACTAAGGAAGGTGACAAAGTGCTACCCTTGCCAAGTGTAGTTCTTCAGAGGCTCATCCATTCAGATCTACCATTTGTTTCCGTACTAGTGCCTCTCTCTCCCCTTTATTTAGATATACCAACACTTTTATTTTTTTACCTTAGTGATGCATATTGCCGCTCTCGTTTTCCAACCCAATGCACATCTCATTATCTCTGTCCTTCACGCCGCCGCAGCCTACTTTCACACCCCCACATGCATCTCCCTCACCGCTCTATAATTATAATGCCACAGAGGCTTTACGTGGACACTGCACATGGCACTTTTGGTTGATGATAGACTATGTTACAGAATAGGGGTTGCTGGCCTTATAGAGTATGGGGTTCGTGTGTCGCATATAATTCTTCCCCTCCTCTTTTTCTGTTTCATCATCTCACCCGTTCAGCTTCTCTCTCTCTCTCTCTCTCTCTCTCTCTCTCTCTCTCTCCTTTTCCCATAATTTCTTTCCTTTCTCCACTTGTGTGTGAACTTTTTTTTTTTTTCCGTCTTCACCTGCTGCTTTGTCTCTCCGTTTTTCTCGCCTTTCTTTTTCTGTTCTCCCTCATTTTTCTCTCTCTTCATCCCGCTTTTCGTTCTCTTTTCCTTATTTTATTCTCGTCACAGTCCTTTTGTCCTTTCAGACCCTTTATCTTCTTCCCATTATTCTTTCTCAGCTTATTTTTGTATATTTCTGTTTCTTCTGCACTGTCTTCTCATAATTACTTTCATTGTTCTTTTCACTTTCTCATGTTCTCTCATTTTCTCCCATATCCCTTTCTTGTACCATTATCCTCTTCGCCTTTTCGTTCTCATTATCTTTCATTTTTTCCGTTGTCCACAGTTTCTCCCATTTTTCCTTTTGTTTTTGTCATTTTTTTTAGTGTTGTATTTCTCTTTCTTCCCATTTTTCCTATTTCCTCTCCCTTGTTGTTCTGTTTTTTCCAGTTCTCTCTCACTCTTCCTCTTTCCTTTTAGCCCCTGTACTTGCTTGGTGTGTGTGTGTGTGTGTGTGTGTGTGTGTGTGTGTGTGTGTGTGTGTGTGTGTGTGTGTGTGTGCGCGCACACACACACACACACCTGAATGAAAGTTGTTAGGTTCTGTAAGGTTTGTGTGTGTGTGTGTGTATGTTGGGAAGTAGGAGGGGAGGGTTTGGGCGGATAGTCATTTGGAGTGAGTTCTTGCAAAAATGTAATAGGAATATGAGAGAGAGAGAGAGAGAGAGAGAGAGAGTTTTTGATGTACCGTTCATTCTTGAGCACTTGTACTTACCATTCTTTACGTACACATGTAGCCTACCATTAAATCAATACTTCACGAACACATCACAGAAAGACATGAAGGTGCACAGTAAGCTATTATCACACACACACACACACACACACACACACACACACACACACACACACACACACACACACACACACACACACACACAAACACACTGAGCTCATCGCCAGACATGGGTGGATTTTACTCAATAATATTTTCCTGACTCGCCAGCATCTGTCAGTCTGAGTTGTGGTGCTTGAGAGGGTGTGGGGGGGGGAGGTACAGTAGGGGTGGCTGGAGTGGTGGTGCAGGTAGGGTGGTGGTGGTAGGGGGTGGTGGAGATAGCTGCTGGTGTTGGTGAGAGATGGTGTGGCTGGATGGATGTTGGTGGTGGTTGTGGTAGTGGGGGTAATGGTGGTGGTAGTGGTGGTGATGGTAGTTGTGGGGGTGATTGTGGTGATATTAGTGGTGGTGGTGGGTGTGGGTGTGAATGTGGTGGTTGTGAGGGTAATTGTGGTGGTATTGGTGGTAGGGAGTGGCTGAATGGGTGATGATGAGGAGGGTGGGATGTGGCTTGGTGGTAGTAATGGTTGTCGGAGATGGCTAAAAGGTGGTAGTGGTGGCAAAAGGAGTAGCTGGATAGGTGGTGGTGGTGGTGGAGGTCACATTAGTGGTGGTGGTGGCAGTGGTAGATATGGGGAACTGAAGTGACAGGGATATGAGGGGAAGGGGTGATGGAGGTGATGGTAACGATAGTTGAAAGGGGAGTCTAGGAGAGGTAGGGAAATGGTTAGTAGTGGTGGTGGTAGTGGTGAGGGTTGTGGTGACAGGTATTGGGAGTGAGGGGAAGACTTTGTGGTGGAGGAGGAGGAGGAGGAGGAGGAGTTATGGTAACAAGAGGGTGTGCAAGGGAGTACAAAGGAAAGCAAACAGCAACAGACGTGTTGGTCCTTTCGTGGCTGTTTGGTAAAGGGAGGGTTATAACTAACAAAGTTAATCTATGAGCTAAAGACGGAGAGAAAAGCAGAGGGAGGGGGATGACGTGTGTGTGGTGGGTCAGCAGGTATGTGCTGAGTAAGTGAATGGAGGTGTGGTGACTGGGTGGATAGGTAGGCGGTGGAGTGGTGAATGAGCAGGATGTGGTGAGTTGTATAGGTGGTGAATGAGTGAATGGAGGTGTGGTGAATGAGTGAGTGAATGGGAGTATAGAGAATGAATAGGGCGTAATGAATTGAATTTGCGGTGATGAGTGGTGAGTGAATGAATGGCTATGACTAAATATCCAGTGAATAGACCAGGTGGGGGTGTAAGGTGAAGTGATTGAGCAGGGGTTGTAATGAGTTTGGAGGTGTTATTGTCATCTAGTGCTGAGTTAGATACGGTCAATCATGATAAGAGTGGTGACTCATGGATGCGTGGGTGAATGGGTGTTTGTGTATGTATGTATGTTTGAATAGATAATGTATGTGTGTATAGTAGGGTCCGGCATGCTTAAACGTATTACCTGAGCGAGGAGTTGTATAATACACGCAAACCCCTTGAGTACAACAACTTTTTTTAATGTATTGGTCTTGAGTGTAGCCATTGCAAGATGACTGAGGTTAGAAATAATATAGGTACACTCCTCCTGCTGCAAATTTCTGTTGTATTGCAGCTCCTGATAAACGATTCTACTGGACTTAACTCATCGAGCTGGAGGCTTAGGAGTGAGTTGTGGAGGATGATAGTACTGAGAAATTGTTAATCAGTTTTTCAAATGGTAGACTTCGATTTTTATTTATTTAATTACATATCTGGGTTTGTTTAGTTATTTTATTAGCTCTTATTTTTTGTAGGGTAATGGAGATTTTATATGTAGACTGAGGAACATAAGAACACAAGAAAAGAGGATAACTGCAGTAGGCCGGTTGGCCCATGCTAGGCAGCTTCTAGAAGAGTAACTGAACTACTGGAATGAGATAAGGATAGCAAAGGAGATTGTATATTGTGGAAAGTAATCAAGTTTGTAGCTTGGGGTGAGAGGTGCATAGTGGTACTAGAAGCTAATATATTTTCTTAGATTGGCGGAATGTGTGTGTGCGTGTGTGTGTGTGTGTGTGTGTGTGTGTGTGTGTGTGTGTGTGTGTGTGTGTGTGTGTGAGAGAGAGAGAGAGAGAGAGAGAGAGAGAGAGAGAGTCTATACACATCAAGAAAACCTCATGTGGGTGTGAACATGTGAGGAAGAATGTTCAGGAAGTACTCCCACATCCACTTAAATGCTCGCCCCCTCCTTGGATCGAACCCAAGTCCAGATTGACGCCAGATAAGCCAGCCGAGTGAGTAAAGTGTGGTAGGCTAGTGTGGTGAGATTAGGAGGGTTAAGGTGTGGTAGGTTAAGTAATATAGGTCAGGTGTAGTAGGTAAGTGTGGTGAGATTAGAAAGGTGAAGGTGTGGTAGGTAAGTGTGTTGAGATTAGAGTAAGTTAGGTGTGGTGGGTAACTGGTGAATTAAGAAGGTGAGTCAGGTGTGGTGAGTCAGGTGCGTTGTGTCAGGTGCGGTGACATCCAGAGACTACCTCCACACTCTCTCCACCCCCTTCCCTCCTCCCACGTAAAGCACACACACACACACACACACACACACACACACACACACACACACACACACACACACACACACACACACACACACACACACACACACACACACACACACACACACACCTTTTCACTTTAACCCCCTAGCTACCTATTAATTATATTCTATTTCGGCTAAAAAAAAAAAAATGGAAAAAAGGAACAAAAGGACGAAGAAATAATGAATAACAGAAAAGGAAATAAAGGAAGAAGAAAAGTATTAGTCAACATAATGGCTGAGAATAAGGAACTCTATTTTATTGCCACTAAAGACGGACGATTTTATTCCCCTCACAGAAACTCGCTGAGGGAAGGGAATTTGCCAAGATTTATTTTCGTGGAACTAGAGTCACGCCAGGAATGAAAACAGTGGGAGAGTCAGGGTTCAGTTTGGGGTTGAGTTATGGGTTAGTAAATGGAAACAGGGAGGTGATCTGTGTGTGTGTGTGTGTGTGTGTGTGTGTGTGTGTGTGTGTGTGTGTGTGTGTGCAGCCTTGTCTTTGATGTTAACTAAGGTGGGTTTTAGGAAGGGTCATCAGTTACTAGAAGTGGTCGTATGCTCACACCCTCTTAGCTCTCTCTCTCTCTCTCTCTCTCTCTCTCTCTCTCTCTCTCTCTCTCTCCAATTTTATATCCTTTCTAACATACCTTTTTCACCTCCATGCGTCACCCTTGTCCTCTCCTTCTCCCTGGTGTTTATTCTTTTAGTTTCATCTCCATCCTCTTCTCTCCTCCCTCCCTTCTTTCCTCTTCTCCCCTCCCCTCCTTTTTCCCCTCTCTCAGTCTGCCTCCTTTTGTTGTTCTGTTCGCTCGCTTTATCTTCTTTTCCCTCCTTTTGTACCCTTTCGTTCCTCATGTCACTTGCATCCTCACTCTTTTACTATATTCTCTCAGTTTTCCTCGTATTCCGTATATCCCCCATTCACTCTCTCTCTCTCTCCCATTTCTTTCTTCGTATTTCCTTCACTTTTTGCATTCTGTTCTTTCCTGTATTGTCTCCCTTTCTTATACTTTATCTTGCTTTTGATTCTTCCTATTCTTCTCTATCAGTCATCAACCCCATTCCCTCCATTCTTCCCTTTCGTCCCTGCTGCCTCATCTCCCCCTCCATCCAATTCCTCCCTTCTCCCTCTCAACCTGTCTTCACATTCTCCCCTCTCCCCCATAGCATCTGTCTCTGTATATACTTTCCTCCCCACTCCCTTCACACTCCCCCCTCCCTCCCATCATCTCTCCCTCCCTCCACTTCGCTTCCTCCCCTCCCACTCGATCTCCCCTCTCTCACCACTCTTTTCCTCTCGGGTGACAACTGCATGGCGAAATTAATGCACTTCTCAGCTCAGCCCCTCCAGGCATTACTCGCGGCACACTCACCCGCCAAAAATAATAGTGACGATGTTGGCGTTGGGGGTTACCGAAAATAAAGGCAGGTCAGTGGTTAATAATAGAGCTTTGGGGATGTAGTATTTTGCAATGATTCTGGCGCGTATCAACTTGGCTGTCGAAACGAGCTTGGGTGGATTTGAGTTCGCCAAGCCCGTTTTCTCTGTAGTTGTGGGATGGGGGACTGCAGAGTCTTACACACGGTCTGTAAACTGCGTCAGAGACTAAAAATGTACACTTACAGGCAAAGTAATTGTAATAAGACTGAAATAATGATAATAATAATAGAAGAAGAAGAAGAAATTTCTTTTGCACTCTAGGCGTCAAAAGCTTAGTAAACCTAGCTTCATTATTAACAGCAACAACAACAACAGTAATAATAATCAACCAATTTTGAATATGACATCTTCACTTCAGAACTCCCCATGTACAGATAAAATGACTGACAGCGACTGAGCAGAGAAATGCAATTTTGTAGGCGACGAACTCAAGCGAGAAGATGCTTATGAAGTTAATAAAATCGTCTGACGGCGGCAAAATGATTACTAAAGACTATTTTTTTTTTTACACTGAGACGATTGGCCACTCCCAAGATGAAGAAAATCGTCTGGAGGTGGCAGTGATAAAAGACCAGTAATTAAGATGTCATCAGAGAGTTAATTGATGTGTGTGATGTGTGCCCACGCCATCTATTTGTGATCAAAAGAACTAAGAGAACAAACAAGCAAGAGAGAATGGACTAGGCTGGTTGCAGAGAACAGATTTAGTAAAGTAATATTTTAGTGGATGGTTTGTGGAGTATTTTATATATTTTTTTACGTATCTGTGGCTTATATTGTTTATTTTTATTTATGTATTTACTCGTGAGATTTGTTTATGATAACTGGGGAAAAAAGTGTACCTGTTTAAGGGGGTTTGCTTTCCTTACGATAAATTATAATACTCATAATTAAAAATCTACCACTGTGAGGCGCAAGAACCAGAGCTAAGGCGTAAAACAGAATGACAGCATGATAAAGGAAATCTAGAGTGCCACAAGAAATCCCTAGACTGTGCCGGGGATCGTGGTAGGGAATAATTATACGACCATAAGTGTTAGGTTGTGACGTTTTGCAGGCAGCTGTTTATTCCTCGTCAGCAGTACAAGGCTGAGTCTGCTTTCTGCTGGTAAAGAGGATAGCAGTTGCCTTCGAAATGATCAGAGTAAACTTTATTTTATTTTATTTATTTATTTATTTTTTGAGTGGGTGTTCGTCAGTTTCTCTTCATCTGACAGAAATGGACCACATCTAGATCACTAAGTTGTGGCTGCATAAAATTCGACGAGCTGAGTAATGAAATAGGGAAATAATCTCCTTGCTTACTTTTCAAACCGACTCTCTAACTATACTTGGCTCCATGCCAGGCTGAAAGGGGGTTAGGGATAGTTGTCAGGTTTAAGTAATCGCACCGCAGCATGTCCTAAGGTTCTGACACGGTTTGGAGACGGTGTAAATGAACTGTTGACCGGAAGTGTATCGGATATAGTTAACCGCACACCCACATTGCACGCAGCCTACTCCCAAAACGGCGAACGGAGTGGACCATTTTTATCCTACCACAGGAAACTCGAGCCAACCCCACTCTTTATCACGTTCACCCCCACTCACCTACTCCCAATCCACCCACACCCCACCCATCCACACACTCAAAGCAAACCACCTCCTGAGATGTGAGAGCGAGAGTTTGACATATGCAGAGGCCTATACAGTGTTAAAAAAGGGATTTCTGTTTTCAGAGAGGGACCAGCTTTTGTTCCCCGCTCCCCATTCGTCATTAAGTATTTATATGTAATGATTTTTTTTCGATTTTTTTTTAATGCTGTATAAAATGGCTGTTACGTGCATTTAGGGAGGCTCTACATATTGCCTGTGCGTCGTACAGTCAGTTCTAACTTTGTCGTGTGCCATGGGATCATTGGAATCATAATTTTTCCAGATTTGCTAATATATTTTTGAAAGTCCATCCTTTAGAAGCGCACGAACACACACACACACACACACACACACACACACACACACACACACACACACACACACACACACACACACACACACACACACACACACACACACACACACACACCTCAAACAAAATTCAACATCCTCCACACACACCACAACCCCCTTCCCCCCAAACACAAAACGCAACACCCCACCACGCACACAACACAACCCTCCCCCCCCCACATACACACAAGTCTCCCCCCCACACACACACGACATAGCTAATAAATTGTAATATGTCCCTTTAAGCACTTCACAACTTCCCCCTCCCTTCCTCCGATTCCCCAACACGAGAGCGCCTCAACAAGACTCCAACATCAACTCCAGGGTCATAAGTGCTCTGTTAAAAGTTTGTGAGCTGGTGATGACTTGTGTTGGGAACGAACTTGGAGCCAGCTCTGTCGTTGCTGCTGGATTACCGTTCTCAGGGGACGGCAACTTCTCCTGCATCTGACTTCCTTGATATAATTTCGTCTATTGAACTTATTCGTCTTATTTATCTCGTTGTTGGGGCTCGTTTGGGGGACAATCGCCTTCAGATACAGTCACGGTGCCGCCTGAATGGTTGTGTGGGTTAATAATGTGGCGGTCATAGCCAGAGAGAGAGAGAGAGAGAGAGAGAGAGAATTGGTCTTGGGGAAAAATGTACAGTCATCATCCCAGGCCCTGATAATGTAAAATGATTGACCACACATAATGTAATCAGATTTCCCCACATTGTTGTTCCGTTTGCATACACTGTTTGCCTCGTCCCCGTCAACATTGCTGGTGCCTGGGTCTTTCTGGCTCGTTAAACAGAGGCGTGACTGGTGCATTAAACATAAAATTAAATGTAACCACTCCAGTTTTCACACTTTTCACCACCCGTGTCCCTCACCACATTAAACACTGTGGGGAAAGCGGCCTCCTGTGTATAATTATTATTATTATTATTATTATTATTGTTATTATTATTTATTATTATTATTATTATTATTATTATTATTTATTTATTTTCCAACTGAAGCATATGACGAATAGAGAATGGTTCATTTATTGTTATTATTATTATTATTATTATTATTATTATTATTATTAATACTTATTATTTTATTTATTTATTTACCAGCTGAAGCATTTGACGAAGAGAATTTGCTCTTTTATTATTATTATTTTTTAAATTTATTTATTTATTTTCCAATTCAAGCATATGACGAAGAGAGAACGGCTCATTTATTGTTATTATTCTTGTTGTTGTTGTTGTTATTATTATTATTATTATTATTATTATTATTATTATTCTATCTATCTATCTATTGCCAGACGCCTCAATCCCGTTTGGGGTGGCCACAAACAAATCGCCTCCAAGTCGCCCTGTCCCCCGCCATTTCACTGCCCTGCTCCCAACTCACACCCCCCTCTCTCATATACCTCTCCACCCCATCCCTCCATCTCATCCTCGGCCTCCCCCTCCCTCTTCCCCCCTCCACCTCACTCACATACACTCTCTTCGTCAGTCTTTCACCCTCCATCCTCTCCACATGGCCAAACCACCTCAGTGTGTTCCTCATAACGCTTCCTATCACATCCACATCCACACCACAACGCTCCTTTATATCCTCATTCGTCAGCCTGTCTCTCCACGTGACTCCACAGACTCCTCTTAAATAACTCATTTCCACTGCTCTCACTCTTGACTTGTGTCCTTCCAACAATGTCCAAGCTTCACTTCCGTACGTTAGAGTTGGTATCACAATACTGTCATGTAGTAACTTTTTCACTTCCATGCTCACTTCCCTGTTTCTTATCACTGCTTTCAAGGAACCAGCAACCTTTCTTCCCTGCTGTACCCTTTCAAGCACTTCACCCTCCAAACCTCCATCCTTACTCATCACACTACCCAAATACTTAAACGTACTCACATTTTCCAATTCCTCACCATCTAACCTCGCTGTACATTCACTAACTTCACCTCTCTCAAAGGCCATCACTTTACTCTTCCCTACATTCACCTTTAGGTTCCGTTTCTTACACACTCTCTCAAACTCATCCACCAAGCCTTGCAGCTCCCCTTCGTCTTCACTCAACAACGAAGTATCATCTGCAAACAACAGTACAGGGAGTTTCCAAACACTATCCTCTCTCACCAGGGCCACTCCAACATCCACTACCCTACCTTGTACCTCTTTTATTACCCCATCCATGTACAGATTGAACAACCATTATTATTATTATTATTATTATTAATCATCGTCGCTAATTGCGCTGTGTAATGTGAGATGCAGGCTCATTGAAGCTAATATCCCTAGGCGATCCACAAATGTTCACTAAAAAATAAAAATAAAAAGGAGGAAGCATTGTTTACACTTTCGCGAATTCAGTTTAAAAAATACTATTTGGTAACGAGAGGCCCCTCCTGAACCGAACAAGATGATCAGGAGGCGCCCACAAAGAATATTGAAGTCATTTTTAAGGGTTACTAGGGATTGTTTTTCGTTTTACTCCCTGAATTCTGAGAGGGTTACTTAAGCTGAATAAAAATGTTGAATAAAGGGATTAATGGATGCTGTTTTCAATCCCTTCAAGCTGAATGAAAGCGTCTGGAAGTAGATGAATGGATAGCCTCCGGTCCATTCAGTGAGGGGTGTTTTCTCAGGTGTATAAAACTGACTGGTGGTTGATAGAATGAAATAAAAGTCACGAGGCGCTGTAATTAGAGAGGTTAATTAAAATAGTCTTCAGGTAATTACAATAAAACATGGAAGATTTTCGTCGTCGCAGAATTAATTTATTTTGAAAGTTCTTGAAAAACCTGAGCAAAAGTGAAGTTGGTGAGAAGCGCGTGAGGTATATTCAGGGGAAGAACTCCGGTTATAAACGTGGCGTAAGTGTGTGTTTGTCACGCTATATTTTGCTGGCAGCGTGACGCGACGTGAGGTGGGATGAGGAGTGACAGGAGCAGTGTCAGTGGCCCCTCGTTGTAGGCACCTAGGAAAGTCAGCACCTTTCTTTTTCTTTCTCTTTGTTTCATTTCTTTTTATTCATTTATTTATTCATTTTTTTGGTTAATACCGTCAGACAGTTTCATTCAGTTAAACTTGGTAGAGGAAAAGCCTTTATTTATTTATTTATTTTATGGTACGGTTAAACTCTTCATTCGGGGTTAAATGCGGATATAATCAGCTTAGACACCGCAAAACTTTTTATCCCAGAGAGTAACACCCCACCCCATAATATCACCCCCTTCGACGTGCAGGGCCCCGAGGCGAGGTGAGTTAGTCCCAAACCTTTAACCTCTTCACCACGAGAGGGCTTTTATTGGCCGAATAAAATCGTCTGGAGGTAGGACATAAAAAATAAAAAATAAGATGTCGTGTTATGAGGGTGAATGGAGCCTTCTAAATGCATACCTATATCTATCTATCTGTCTGTCTATCTAATATTTATGTATGTGCATGTGTGTATGTACGTGCGCATGTATGTACGTATATGTCTCTCGTTGCCTACATGTAATTTTAAAAAATGAATAGGTAAAGAAAACTCCTTATAACATCAGTCTTCTAATTCCCAGTTTGCTTTGAGATGGAGGCTAAGAATGTGAGGGGAGGTAAAAAAGAAAAAAAAAATGAAACGAGATTTTTAAAATTGACTGTGTACTTGTTTTTGAACTTTGTCGTAACGCAAGTAAGGAATGTGAGAAGAAAAGGGAAGGAAAATGAAGCGAGACCGAACAGCCAGCGTGTCGAGAGTAGGAAGAGCTTATCGTAATCTTTAATCAGTGGCTGTCAGCAGGGGGTGGTGGCGAGATAGTGGCGCTCAGGTGATGGAGGGGATAAGGGAGAACAATGCCTCTGTGTAGGGCAAATATAAGCAGAAGCAGAGATATGGTGTGTTGACGAAGGATGTGTCATTTTATCTCTGTTTACCATTTTGTGTGTGTGTGTGTGTGTGTGTGTGTGTGTGTGTGTGTGTGTGTGTGTGTGTGTGTGTGTGTGTGTGTGTGTGTCAAGCTGAAGGGGAAGAATCCAAAGCTGGGAGCCTACCAGTATTTTCTCTTCCAAAGAAGGTTGATACACAAAGTTAGAATAATTCTTGGACATATTACGGTAAAATAATAATAATAATAATAAATAATAATAATAATAATAATAATAATAATAATAATAAATAATAATGATGATGATAATGATAATGATGGTGGTGATGATGTTGATGATGATGAATTCGTAGGGAGAAAAGAAGGCAAATTGCAGAGTTTACGAAATGCATACGGTACTAAGAAGACTGAGAACACCTGTCACCTCTTGAATTAGTAGGCTGAACGGAATATGGGAGGATGTGTGTAGTTAGGCCAGTAATTTGTATCAGCCATAATGGAATAGAGATGCACACACACACACACACACACACACACACACACACACACACACACACACACACACACACACACACACACACACACACACACAGCACAGCCTCACCTCAGACTAATTTTCACCTGCCCAAAGAATCATTAGTCTTGTCACATTCCCCACCTGAGCTCCGTTTTCACCCTCTCTCTTTTCCCCCTCCTCTCTCTTCCATTCCTCTCTTTTCCTTCTTCTCTCTTTCTCCCTCTCCTTTCTTTTCCTTTCGTCTCTTTTCCTTTTTCTCTCTTTCCACTCTCCTCTGTTTTCCCACTCTTCTGTTTCCCCCTCTCCTCTCATTTCCTTTCCTCCCCAGTTCTTCCAATTTGCATGAACAATTTTCCATCACTTTTACAAGCTTCTGTCTGCCGTTTCCTCTCATTAGGTGTATTTGTAGGTGTGTTCAGGTGTTTTATTGGCTGTGTTCGTGTAGCGGTAAGAGGGTGTAGTGGTGTTACTCCCCTCGCTTCAGTTGCTTTCCTCTTTTTCTGTTATTTTGTCTTCTTTTCACCTAATTTATGTGAGCTGTCATCTGTCGGTTTTACAGTCTTGGGTCTGTTCTATTTGCCTTCATTATGTGTATTTGTGGGTGTGTAAGTGTAAGTGTGGCGATATTTAGTAAGTAGGTGTAGTGGTTCTCTCTCTCTCTCTCTCTCTCTCTCTCTCTCTCTCTCTCTCTCTCTCTCTCTCTCTCTCTCTCTCAACTGTTCGTTCCTCTATTGTATGCAAGGAATCCCATGTCAGTTTTGCAAGCGCAGGTCTGTCCCATTTCCTCTAATTATCCGTATTTTGTAGGGGTAGCGGCAAGGGATTGTAGCCATGGTGTTCTCTTTTCTGATACTTTACTGGGTGTTCTCTTTTCTGATACTTTACTGTCATTTCCTCTAATTTTACGTTAGTTTTAGAAGCTTTAGTCTCTCATTTCCACTCATTACCTGTTTTTGTGGGTGTGTAGGTAAAATTAGCGGTAAGGGAGTGTAGCTGTGTTATCCTCATCTCACTTACTTTACTGTCCTTTCCCTTAATTTTATGAAGCTGCTTGTCATCGTCACTTTCACATGCTTTAATCGGTCTCAAATTCTCTGGCCATTATTTGTTGGTACGTAGGTGTTAATGGTGGAAAGGGAGGGTAGAAATATTATCCTCTTTTTCTCGTGCTTAGCTGCCCTTTCTTCTAATTTATGTTAAGCAGCAGCCCTTCAGTTTTACAAGCTTTGGTCTGTCTTGTCTGCCCAAATTATCCCTGATTATGTGAGAGTAGCGACAGTAGAATTTGATGTCTAGTTTCAAGCCATTTTTCTGACCTTCACAACTCCCCCTACCTTCACACTTGGTCACGTACCCATCCTCTTCGCTACCAGCCCTTGTGCCTCCTCATCGCCCATTCCTCGCTTTCTCACTTAGTCATCCCGTGTTTTTCTTGGCCCGTCAAGACCGTTCCTATCTCCAGTCCTGCATTTATATATAACCTTTTCATCATCATAATCACATCAGTTCTGCCTCATCCATACCTCTTAAGCGACCAGTCTTTCACCCTTTTATCAATAGACTTCCTCATTCTCATGTTTCACGCTACACCCCGCCTTCAGACTCACTCACATATATACCCTTTTCACCATCATAATCACATCGGTTGTGTTTTATGCGCCCATACCATTAAAGCGAATACTTCTTCACATTTATATCAAATGACTTCCTCACTTCCTCACCCATCTTTCACCGATATCTATATGGAAAGATGTCTTGGCCTTCCGCGCTTCCTTCTAGCTTGAAACTCCCTCACATTCACCTTCTCACCACCCCATTCACATCAGTTCTATCCGTGTGACTATATTACTTAAGCGCACACCCACTCACGCTTAGATCAATAAACTCCCATACTCCACACGTTTCTCAGATGTCTATATATCTTACCCCATCCAATCTGCACACTCCACATGCACTCCTCAGCACCCTCATCCCTACCACCCTCACCACTACACTCACTCTAAAACTTTTCACACTCATTCCATACTCATATCTCACACCTTTGCGGCAGTAAACCTTAATACGCCTTCAGCCCATCAGATTTCACACACGTCTATGAAAACCATTAGGAGAAATATATGAGAATTATAGTGACTTCGACCAAGGACATAATAAAAAAAAAATACGATCGCAACTAAGATTTGTCGAAAGGTGAGGGAAGGGGCGTTGAGAATCTTCCCATACAATTTATATGTACTGAAAAAATGTCTTGGGGGAAATATAACGTAAGAGTGTGTGATTCTCGGCTCAAAATGTATCTTTACAAACTTATAATTAGATCCCTGTCGTGATTGTGGATTGGATTTTGCTACTGTGCTCTCATCCCCACTCCTGCTTGTCTCACCATCCTGTCTTTCCCTCAGTACATCACATTCCCTGCCCCCCCCCCTCTCTCTCTCTCTCTCTCTCACCTAGATCCCGTTCCATCCAAGGTGAAGACGCCTCTAGACTTTACCCCTGTGCTTTCTCCACCCCGATAACGCTAACGGGGTGGGGGGGGCGTTTAAGTTGCGTTGTGTCCTCCCACACACACACACAGCAAAATATAACACGCAACCAGTCTCGCTCCTAAATGTTTGAGAGCCAAATCATGTCACAAATTCACCCCTAATCCTTTTATTCCCATCACTACCACCTCCACCTCCACCGTCCATACATCCACCTCCCTCCCTGCCAATGTCATCTCTCCGAGCCTGTTTGCATAACCTTGACCCATTTACACTAACTCCTTCAATATGATGATGTCTTTCTTCGTTTTTGCTACTCTCAGGTGTTGTTATCCAGTTTGATGGGCATTTGAAACTAGAAGGTATATATATATATATATATATATATATATATATATATATATATATATATATATATATATATACCTCCCTTTCCTTGGGGAAGCAGCCTAGGTATATATATATATATATATATATATATATATATATATATATATATATATATATATATATATATATATATAATACACACACACACACACACACACACACACACACACACACACACCATTAGGAACCACGGTCAGTTCGTAAGGTGAATGGAGGTGTCATGAAAAATTGAGAGAATAAAGTTAATCCTTTGATTACGCCGAGTTCCGTGAGCTTAATGAAATCGTCTGTCGGAAGTTGGAATGTACTGAGGTTCTAGGTGGGTTCTCTGCCGAAACGTTAATCCTGATGCTTTCTAACGTTTATTGTGCCCTGGGTCTGTCATGAGAAAAGCAGAGTCGACTGACGTTAGGCGAAATAGAGTGCAAGGTTATGTAGTTCGCAGCCAAAGAGAGAGAAAAGAAAAATGCGTCCCGGGATAGGCTGGGGTAACAAGTTCCACCTTGTCCCTGGCACCTCACCACCGTCACCCCCGTCACCTCACACCTGCAATATTGACTTTATCCTACCACCCATATCATTCTCCCCTTCCTCTTCTCTTCTCTTCCTTCTAACCACTCTCATCTTTTCCGTTTCTTCATCTCTCTCTCTCTCTCTCTTCTCATTTCTCTCATATTTCCTTTCTTCCTTCTCCTCTATCTTCCCTTATCGTAGTTCCCCTTCTTATCTTCCATCACACCTCACCACTGTCATTTGCAACCCCCCATCACCCCAGTCAGCAGCCCATCCCTACCCTAACACCCCCGCCTTAAACACACGCCCTAACACCTCTTCCTTCCCCTCCACCCCTACCCCGTATCAGCACTCCCACTTCTACCACTCCTTCACAACTTTCATCCCTATCATCCCTCCTCCCCCTCACCGCTACTACCCCTCCTCCCCTCACCACCCTTCAACTCTCCCCTTTGTTTCTCTCCCACTATCTTCCCCTCCCCCCTCTCATCCTTACCCTTACACTTCCCCCTCTCATCTTCAACCAATCTTCACCCCATTCCATTCTCTCCTCTCTTTCACACCTACCATCCCCTCCCCTTCCCCCTCTTTCACCCCTAACATTCCCCTTTCCCCCGCCTCCCTTCCCCGCCCCGCCCCGCCCCTACCCCTTTGATCACGGGACCAGTTTACTCCTTTCTGCCACAGTGCCATAAATCACTCTGATGTTAGCGTCTCACCCTTCCTTGCCCCCCGCCGCTGCTGCCTCACTGCTTGCTCCGCCCGCTTTCCTGCTTGCTTGACTGTCTGCCTCGCTGCCTTCCTCTCTGCTTGCCTCCCTGCCTCCTTCCCAACCGGTTAGCCTCCCTTCTGCCCTCTCTGCTTGTCTGCCAACCTCCCTCCCTTTTCTCCTACCACCCTACCTGCCTTCCTCCCTCTGTGCTTTCTTCCCACGCCTTCCCGGCATACCACATAGCTGCCTGCTTTACTGCCTATCTTCCTGAATTCCTGCCTGCCTTTTTGCTTGCCTTCCTGCCTACCTCTCTGTTTTCCCCAAGCATTACCTTCATCTCTCCTCTTTGCTTTCGTGCCAGTTCACCTATCTGCCTACACGCCTAACTTTGTCTCCCTCTCTCTACCTTTTTATCTCCGTATCTGCTTTCCTGCTTTTTCACCTCCCTTCCTCCTTCCTCCCCACCTGTCTTCCTGCTTTCCTCCTTGCCCTCCTGCTTACTACCCTGCCTACCTCCCTCCCTGTCTCCTAGCCTATCTGTCTCCTTGCTTCCTTACCTCCCTCCCTGCTTGCTGCCTCCCTGCCTGCCTCCCTGCTAGCCGAACTTCTTACTACCCTGCCCGTCTCCCTCCCTACATCCCTACCTGCATATCTTTCACCCTGCTTTCCTCCCTGTCTCCCTGCCTAATCCCCTGTTTGACTACTTCCCACTTGTTCTGCCTGCCTGTCTGCTTGCTTGCCTGCCTGTCTGCTTGTGTGCCGCTAGTCTGACAGTCTTTTTATGTGGGGGTTACAAATTAGTGGCGAGGCGTGAAGGGCGAGAGAGAGAGAGAGAGAGAGAGAGAGAGAGAGAGAGAGAGAGAACCAAGAGAGAAACATAAGAGAAGCGGAAGAAGTGAGAAAGAGGGAAGGGGAAACAGGAAAGAGGGGTGAGGGGAAAAGCGATAGAGCAAGGTCAGTGAAGTAAGCGGAAGAAGAGAAGGGAGGGGGAGGGAGTGGGGAGGGGAAAGGGAAGAGGAAGGGGGGAGGGTAGGGAATGGGGAAGAGAGGAGCAAGGTCTGTGAGGCAGGGGAAGAGAGGAGGAGGAGAGGAAGAGGGTACGGGAGGGAGGGGAAGGGGAGGGATGAGGGGCAGAGGGTAGGAATAGGAAGGGAAGGGAAGAGGATGATGGAAAGGATAAGAATAAGACACCAAGGAAAGGGAGAGGGAGAAGAGAGAAGAAGGGAAGAGGAGGAGGAGGAGGAAAAAAGGGTGAGGGGATGGAAATGAGAGAGAGGGGACTAGTAGGGGAATGGGACAGTGAGGAAGGAGGGAGGGAGGAGGAATTCATGAGAGAGATTGGATGGTGAAAGCAAAAGCAGTGAACATTAAAATAAGTTAAAGAGGAAATGGGCGTGGGAAGAGGAGGGAAGGGAAGGGATGGGAAAGAAAGGAAAGTGAGCTAGAGACAGTGAGGGAGGAGACAGGGTAGGAAGAAGTGAGAGAAACTGGAAGATGAAATAACAATAAACAGGAAATAAAAAGGAACGTGAAAGAGGAAAGATGAGGGGAATACTTGGAAAGAGAATGGGGGAAATATATAAAAGATGGTAAAAGAAAAAACAAAAAAGAATGAGATAAACAGAAAAAGGAGAGTAAGGGAGGGTGGAAGGGGAGGGAAGGGGAGAAAATAGTGAGAGAAGGAGAGAGGTAAATATAGAATGGAGATAGTGAAAACAATGAACAAGGGTGAAAGAGAACAGAAAATGCAGGAGGGAAGGGAAGACTTGAGAGAACGGAGGAGGTATCTAAAAACGGAAGAAAGCAAACATATGGAACAAAGGAGAGAGAGAGAGAGAGAGAGAGAGAGAGAATAAATCAGAAGCATTTAGAGAGTGCATACCTCCGCCAACGCCAATAAAGTATAGGATTCATGTCTGTAATTTATCTTTACTGCCAGACGGAAACGTTTATGATCTCACATAATGTCAGTTAATTCTGTTGTCATAGTCTGCCCTGTTACTGAGTCTCTGAGATCGCATACCTCCACGGACGCCAACGAATTTCATTATTTATTCCAGCATGCGGACCCACCTCAAAAGCTAATCAGATCTTCCTTAACCCACCGCCCACGCATCCACCAGATTTTTTTGACATCCGAGAACAGTTTTTTGAGATACCTTGTACACAGACAGACAGGCAGACGAGTGAATACATAACCTCTTCCAACTTATTTGGCTAAGGTAAAGATTAAAGAGGAGGGAGAAGCGAGATAGAGAGAAGGGAAGAACGGGATAGGAGCAAAAGGAAAAGGCACAGGAGCAAGGTCAGTAGGGCAGAGGAAGGCAGGAAGGGAGGGGGAGGGAGAAGGGAGGAGTGGGGAGTTGAAAAGGTGAGGAGGAAGGGAAGAGGAATGGGAGAGGGTACGAAAGTGAGTGTGTCTGGGGGAAGGGAGGAGGGAGGAGAACAGGGAGTGGAGGAGGAGGGGAAGAGGATAAATGAGAGAGGGGAAGGGGAAGGGATGATAGAGAGAAGGGGTAAGGATAAAAAATATGAGGAAGGAGAGAAGAAGAGGTCGAGGGGGAGAGGGAGAAGGAGGGAAAGAGAGGAGGGGAGAAGGGAGAGGAAGAGGGTAGGGGAAAAGGGGAGGGAAAAGGTGAGGAATGGTAGGGATGAGAAACAGTGAGGAAGGATGGAAGGGGAGGAATTAGTGAGAGTAATTGGGTGGTGACAGCAAAATCAACAAACAGTGAATAAGTAAATATGGAAAGGGGAGAGGATGGGAAAAAGGAGTGTGGGGAAGGGCAGGGGAAGGGGAGGGGAAGGGAGGGGATGACAGAGAGGAAAGGTGGGGGTTAGAGACATTGAGAGAGGAGATGGGGTATAAAAAGGGAGTGATTAAGGGATGAAGACAACAGTACACAAGAAATTACCAGCAAAGTTAAAGAGAAAAATGGGTTGGAAAGGGAAAGAGAAAGAACAGGAGAGAGAAGAGTTAGAGAGAGAGAGAGAGAGAGAGAGAGAGGGAAGTAAATGAAACTGGTAAAGAGAGAGAGAGGAAAAAAAAACTGATAGAGAAAGGGACGTGTGTGGAAGATTGAAAACATCGGGTGAGAGAGAGAGGGGGGGGGGAAGAAGGGGTAGGTATAAATTAAAATCCGTGAAGCAGGAACAATAAAATAGGAAGAATTAAAGGGGGAGAGACGGAGGGAGGAAGGGGAGAAGAATGGATGATGGGGAGGGGGTGATAAGAGGGAGAAATTATGGGGTGGGAGAGTAAATGAGGGACTAAATGGAGTGATGGAAGATAGGATAGGGGATGATGGAGGGGGTGGAGAGGCGGTGGAGGACAGGGAAATAGAAGAGAGATAGATTAAGAAAAGTGGGAATAGTGGGATTAAGAGAGAGAGGAACATGAAAGAAGAAAAAATTTACAATAGCACTTCCAAAAATAAAAATGTAGTTCATTGTAAAGCCTCACCCTAGAGCAGAAAAAAAAAATGGCTGTGGTGGAGGAGGAGAAAATCGAGACGAACTTTGAGGGAAATAAATTCTCTAAAAAGCCTGAACAAATGATACCCCACACTAACTTGACACCTTGAGCCGTAGTCTGGGTGGCATGAGAGGCTTCGTAGCACATCTCCCTTAACGATTAATTTAGCAGATCACTCACCAACACTTCCGTGTTTACTCTTTGTGTCTTTTATCATCGACAACTTTGCATCAGAAATATGAAAGAGGAGAGTGAATCGAATAATATTAGCCATTTTCACGAAGACAAGGATGCCACCGTAAATCAAAGAAGACAAGCAGAGGTAATTCAGACCCGCAATTATCATCACTCAGAGTCGCCAAGTAACGAGTCTTGTACGTCATATTATTGGTGCGATATACCCAGTTACTCTAAGTTATTCATCCCACCACTTGATTTTGTCGCATTCGGGAAAACTGTTGGCACCAGTCTTTCAAGTACATGCAAGCCGCCAATCAGCCCCCCCCCCCCTTTTTTTTTTTTTTTCACTAACAGTAGTGTTTGAGAGTTTCATGCTTGGGGTCCAGTAGCGTGATGCCATTCCAGTTTAGAGTCAGTAGGATCAGAATCTCCTTTGTCATCGAGTCACTGCACACCACACACTCGCCTCCTGCCGTCCCGGAAAAGTACTGTACTGTTAAGAGCTTGCCTACTCACACGCATCCTACTGGGGCGTCTCACAAGGCAAAAGTTACTAGTCAATCCCCTGTCAGTATTGCGTCTTGTTTTGTATATTTCCCATTACTTCCTACTTGTGATTTTGTGCCGTGGGCTGTATGTCATATAAAACTGTTTCCTGTAACACCTTCTATCGTCAAGACTGGAAGGGAAGTGTCGGTGAACTGTTGATCGTGGCTGTCCACTGATATCCATCCCCCTGTTTCTTCCTGTCTCCCGTTGAACCGTCATGTGTCCTACCATCCCTTGCGTAACTACCCATGAACATCCACGGATACTTAACTTGGCAACCCTTTCACCCCTGCTGAAATAATCGCCTGGGAGTGGCAAGCATAAATCGGAAAAGACTCCATCGTATTGAAAGGAAAATAACGAGGACTTAGAATGAGTTTGTTCAATCTAAAGTACACACACACACACACACACACACACACACACACACACACACACACACACACACACACACACACACACACACACACACACACACACACACACACACACACACACACACACACACACACACACACACGTACCGTTTATATTCCGTAAATAATGTACTGTGTGAGTAAGTGATTATAAACAAATAAATCTACACACATCATCTTTCCACAAACAGGTGTTGTTCTTGATGCTCTTGTGACCCTAGGTTTATGTGAAACGTGAACCTGGTGGACTCCAGGCTGAAATTTTGTTCTGCAGCCCACCATCCTCTTTAAGGGAAATAGGAAGTTGAGGGGCGTTTGTAAAACTGGGCAGTGGAGCCTCCTAGTTGTATCGGCACCACCACGTGAAGGTTTCCCTCTCCAGCACGAATAAATGCAATAATTAGAATCACAGCTATAGAGGAAAAATGTCTTATCCCCCGCATCATCACCTTATATTCATAGCAGCCGTGTGGAGTGTGTACATATAAACTACCGTCACATATATCCCCTAATGTGTATAATACGTTGCCCTTATGCCCCCATGAACGTCACACGAAATGCTTGGGGAGTTATGAAGGAACTGTGTGTGTGTGTGTGTGTGTGTGTGTGTGTGTGTGTGTGTGTGCGTGCGTGCGTGCGTGCGTGCGTGAGTGCGCGCGCGTAAAGTTCCCTTGTTGGGACCATAATGCGTCGTATAAACCACACACACACACACACACACACACACACACACACACACACACACACACACACACACACACACACACACACACACACACACACACACACACACACACTTTGCAGAGAGAGAGAGAAAGAGAGGCGTTGCACGTCTTAAAGTAGTTCCTGAAACATGAGAAAGTGTGGGGAAGGGGAGGGAGGGGGGAGGATTTGGGAATGGAGGGAAGGAGGAGGAAGTAAAGAGGGAGGAATGTACTCTGAAAGGGAGGGGAGGCAATATGGGGAGGAAAGGATAGGGGAGAGAAAGAAGTGTGATCATAAGAGAGGGAAAGGGAGGAGGGGAAGTAGGGGAAAGGGAGGAGGGGAAGTAGGGGAAAGGGAAAGGGAGAGGGAGAGGGGTAAGGAGGGGTTGCAGGAGGGCAAAGGGGTAGGGGACAGAAAAGGGGAGAGGGGAAGAGGAACGGGAGGGGAGAGAGGGGAGATGATGAAGGGACAAAGATAGAAATAGTTTAGACAAAGACTGTGATACGTGAAGAGAGAGAGAGAGAGAGAGAGAGAGAGAGAGACACACACACACACACACACACACACACACACACACACACACACACACACACACACACACACACACACACACACATCACGCCCCGACCAAAAGGCTTTAATTAATCCATAAAAAACAATTAACTCTATGAGGGTCAAAATGAATAGGCGTGGAAAATATGACAGGTGTTTTGTTGTTGTTGTTTTGCTTGTGTGTGTGTGTGTGTGTGTGTGTGTGTGTGTGTGTGTGTGTGTGTGTGTGTGTGTGTGTGTGTGTGTGTGTGTGTGTGTGTGTGTGTGTGTGTGTGTGTGTGTGTGTGTGTGTGTGTGTGTGTGTGTGTGTGTGTGTGTGAAACCAGGTGCGTCTGTCCCCACGGTTGGTCCTCACTTAGTCCACAGTCACCTGCCCTTACTAATTAACGTTTCACCTTTCAACCACCCCTACCACTTCACTCCCTCCTTCTCCCACTCGTCTGTTTATCAGTCACCCACGCTTGTCCTTCCTTGGTTCCCTCTCATTTTTCTGCCCCATTTTTCCCTCACTCACCCATCTGTCTCCGCTTAACCAGCTCCTCTTACTTATCCTGCTCACCGACTCACCCACATGTTTTGTCTCTCCTTAATCAACCTTAATTCACTCATATCGCCTTCTTCCTTTTCCTGTTTTCATCATCTTTTTACATTATTTTCTCCCCATTCACCCATCCCTATTCCCTATATTAACCCACCTCTCCTGTCTCACTTTCCACCGTTCCTTATTCTTCCCACTCTCCCACTTTTCCCCTCCCCACTCACCCTTCTCCCTATTCTCTCACCGTCCTTTCCCCCTCCCACACCCTCTCTCCCCTCGTCCTTTCTTCTCCCCCTCTCGCATCTAGCTCTCCTTCACCCTTCCCCTCTCTCTTCCCTTTTTCTCCTCCTTCCCTTTCCGTCCCCCTATTCCCTTCCCCATCTCTCCCTTTATCCCCATTATGCTGTTCCACTGTGATACTAATTGCTTTCATCTTTTGTAGTAAATTGGTAGTCATTAATTTTCCAGTAGAGTTAGTGTGATATCTGATGGAATTTGTTATTGGGATATGTTGGTTGATAATTCATTGGGGAGACGGGGTATGGATAACGGGGATAGGGGTGAGGGGTGAATAAAGGGGGGAGAGGGTTGAGGGGAATTGAGGTGAGGGGAGTATGGGGAGGAAGAGGAGAGTGGGCTGGGCGTCGCGGAGTTAAAGGGAGAAGAGAAAAGAGGAGGGATGGAATGGATGTTCGGGAATGAGGAGGAGGGGGAAAGGAAAGGACATTGGGTGTTGGAGGAATGTGGGGGGAATAGAAAGAAAGAGGGGAGAGTAGAGGGAGTTGGAGGTTGGAGGTGTGAAGGGACAATGGGAAGGGGAAGGGAGGGAAGGGGAGTAGGAGTAGGTGGAGGGAGTGAGTGTTTGCTTTGATCTTGATAATACTGTTTGTTGTGTTAGTTGTCTCTGTGTTTGTTTTTCTCATTTCTGCTCTTGTTGTTTTGTTGATGGTAGTAATGGAAGTGGTAATGGGAGTGATTATGGGAGTTTTTTTTCTTGTTTTTCTCTGACTTCCCTTGATGATGGTGATGATGATGATGATGATGATGATGTTTTGTTTTCCTTTAGCTTATCTTAATGGTGGTGGTGATGATAATGATGATGATGATGATGATTATGGTAGTTGTTGTGGTTACTGTCATTTTTTCTTTCTCTTTTTCCCCAGGTAAACAAAATCCCAGTAACCCTTTCAGTACGATGGCAGTTTTTTTTCTTCATACGCCAGACGATTTTATTCAGGTTGGAAGCGAATGTATACTGAAGAAGTTAGGATTCTCACACACACATACACACACACACACACACACACACACACACACACACACACACACACACACACACACACACACAGTCTCACCTTTTCGAACGCACCTGAATTAATTTTCGTGTTAGCCATCTCCAACACACAGCATATCTCACACTGATAAAATTTTCCGACCTACATTTTGTGAAGTATTTGCCTCTTGAAGTATAAAAGCACTGTTTGGTTCGGCAAGATTTAGCGTGAGATGTGACTTTGCTTGTAGTGTGTGTGTGTGTGTGTGTGTGTGTGTGTGTGTGTGTGTGTGTGTGGCTTCTGCGCATTTTAGTCAGTGGTGAAAGTTTGATCTGATATTATGTCCCACTTTTGCAGCGATGAGTAACTGGCTTTTGCAGAGCGTGATTCCGTTTATATTGTGTGCTCCGTTTTTTCTTTTTTTCTTTTTTGTGGCATTTGATTTTTGTGTTTGGTGTTTATTCCATGTGTTTGGATTGTGGTTCATGTTCTCATCTGTGTGGTTCTTGTTTGGTATTTGGTTTTGTGTGTGGTACGTTGGTTTGGTGTGTGGTTGAGTTTTTTGTTTTTTTTGTGTGTGTGTGGTTCTTGGATGGCATGTGTAGTTTTTGTGTGTGGATTGTTTGTATACTGTTTGGTTAGTGTGTTTTGTGATTTGTGGTGTTTGCTCCATGGATACTTTGTGTGTGGTCTGTGTTTGTGGTGTGTGGCCCGTGTTTTTTCGTCCGTGTTTTTGATTTGGGCAGGTGGTGTGGACGTGTGTGGTGTGTCCTTCATGTGTGCGGTGTTTGATCAGTGTATATGTGATGTACAGTATGATCAGGCAATGTACGTGATCATTTTATTGTGTCCTTTTTCTGGTACGTACTCGTGGTGTGTGGTGTGGAGGTGTGTGTGTGGTCTGTGTATCTGAGACCTAGCCCATGTCTGTAGCCCTTGTCCGTGGCCTGTAATCAGGTGGTGTGTGGTCTAGGCCTTGTAGAACGTGTGGAAGCTAGACATCTGGTGTGTGTTAAGGGGGATGGTGAGGAAGTGGCAGGGACAGGGCAAAGGGAGCCTGGGATGAGAGTGACGATGGTATCAGGTAGTGCCGAGAGAGAGAGAGAGAGAGAGAGAGAGAGAGAGAATCTTTTTGTCTGTCTGTCTATGTGTGTGTGTTTGAGTCTGTGTTTGCTCTGTGTTTGTCTCGTTTGTTTCGCCCATATATCTCTTCTATCAGTCTGTGCTTCTCTGTTTGTTAGGGTGTGGGGTATGTTATGAGAGAGAGCGATTGGGTGCTTCAGGGAGTGAGTGCACGAGTGGGATGGGGGTAGGGGGACCAGGGGGACCTTAGTTGCAATTGTGTGTGTGTGTGTGTGTGTGTGTGTGTGTGTGTGTGTGTGTGTGTGTGTGTCTGTGTGTCTGTGTGTGTCAGGATTTCGCGTTGATGTCATCGCATAGAAAAGGGATTAACTACCTCAGAAACCACTAGCAAAGACCCCAAAACGATTCCCAGAAGGCCATCAGCAGTTTGTTAGTGTGGTCTGGTTAAAGTGTTGTGTATGATTCGCTGAACCAACAGAATTTCTTACTAACTCTTGTTGTTTGAGGGTTCCCTGTACGCGTCTTGTCTTGGGGATTCTGTCAGAGGTTGGGGGGAGAGAGGGGGAGGGAGGGAGAGAGTGGGGTGGGGGAAGAAGGGGGAAGAGAGAGATGGGAAGGGAAGATAGGAGAAAACAGGGTAGTGAGAGAGTTGCTGTTGGGTTAGTGCGTGTGTGTGTGTGTGTGTGTGTGTGTGTGTGTGTGTGTGTGTGTGTGTGTGTGTGTGTGTGTGTGTGTGTGAGAGAGAGAGAGAGAGAGAGAGAGAGAGAGCACTGAACTGACTTTTATCTCTCTTTTTCGCCCTCGCTTTTATCGTTTGTGTCATCTTGGCGTCTTACTCAGCTGGCTTCTGTCTCATCCTGTTTAGTCCACCTTATGTTTTTCTTCATTCTTGTTGGTGTCCCTCCCTGTCTTTCCTCTATCACTTGACGTAGATATTCCTCCTTATCTACATATTCTTCTTTATTCCTCCTAATCAACCTTTTCTTCCCTCTTTACCTGTTCCTCTTTACCGTAAAATTCTTCCCTACCTTGCTATTCCCTCTCCCTCCTCCCTCTGTATTCTTACTTATCTACATCTACCAACCTTAACAATTTTTCTCATACCCCTTCCTACCAAGCTGCTCTATCCCTATCATTCCACCTCTTTCTGATTCCCTTTCCATTTCTTTTCTTCTTTGTAATCGTCCCCCTCACTCTGTACTACCGTAATCCCTTCTCTCTTTCCCAGTACTTCTTTCTCTGTACCTTCTGTCTCGTTTCTAAATCTGTCTCCCTCAGTCTCCTTTCTTTCTCATCGCCCAGTCTTTCTCGGCCTGTTCGTTTTATCACCACCTCCATTCCCTCACTCTCTAAATCTCCTTCCCTTCTTTTTATCCTGCTTTTGCTCTCCTGTTCTATTATATACTTCCGTGAATCCTTAACTTTTGTAATTGTTAAGTCGTTGTGTTAAGGCCGGTGTCACATGCATAAAGTTCTCCGCTCTGTTTATTTTATAGATCTTTACATTATCACTTTCTTTCCAGCTTCTCTCAGCCTCTTCCCTTCCCATCTCCTCTATTTTCTTCATCATTATTCCCTCCATCTATATCTTATACATTTTTAGACATCCTTCCACTCTCTTTCAACGTCTCCCTTTTCTCCATATTATTTGTACGCCCTCTTGCCCCGGTGTTTAAATTTCTAGATTAATTTTCATTCTCATTCATTTTTCCCCTCTTTCTCCCTACCAATTTAATCCATCCTTCTCTGTCCTCTCCCTTGTTCTTTTCATATTCTTTCATCACCATCATCTCTCCCCCTCTACTGCTTCTCACAATCTCTTCTCCCTCTCTCTCTCTGAAACTCGCTTCCACCTCTGTACACACACACACACACACACACACACACACACACACACACACACACACACACACACACACACACACACACACACACACACACACACACACACACACACACACACACACACACACACACACACACACAGTCTCTCTCTCTCTCTCTCTTTCGAATATCAGGACCTCTTACAGATAAACACACTCTCTCTCTCTCTCTCTCTCTCTCTCTCTCTTTCGAATATCAGGACCTCTTACAGATAAACAAACTCTTCTGTTGGCCTGTTGAAGCGAAAGTTAAACGTGACAATTCCTCTCTTCTCTGATTAATAGTATTTCTCTCAGGTAAACAGAGTAAGGTAAAAAAATAAAATCCACGGTTTACCGTACTGTGATTTACTAGTTTTATCGTTGTAGCGAAAATTTTAATCCTTTCACCCCAAACGCGTATTTCATGAGTTGAATAATAATCGTCTGGAATGAGTAAGGAAAAAAATGAAAAATGTCCTACGAGAGGGGGTTTACTTGTCGTTGTTTCTAAGTATGGCTATTTCTGTTTCGCAATCCACGGACGACTTTTGTTTTAGCGAGAATAGTAGTAATAGTTGTAGTAGTAGTAGTAGTAGTAGTAGTAGTACTTTTAGTATTAGGAATAGTAGTAGTAGTGAACAGATCAGTCCGTTCTGTAAGCCTTGTCTTCCACGCTGCTCCTGTATATATTTAGTCGGCAGGAGACCACCTCTCACTTAATCATTTCCTGTGTTTTTCCCGTCCCCTCTTACGTCTCCCTCATCTCCACTTACACTTTTTTGCCTTGTTTTCCCCTCCTCTCCCTCTCTGTCCCTCGTTCATCATTTCTCTCCGTCGGTTCATCCCTTATCGCCATTCTTCCATCTGGCGGTGAACTCTTTCGTACTAGGAATTCTAAAGGACGATGCTTCCCCTTCTTCGAAATTCTCTCTTCCTTGTCTGCACGTTTTATTTCTCATCTCCCTCAGTTAGATGACATAATTTTGCATTTTAGTTATACCGAGACGATTTTTATTTAGGAGAGTGACCAAGTAATGAAGGTGTCACCGTAATGAAGGCTGTGTTTAACCTCTCCAGTTCGAAAAGTTTCCCCTAAACTGAGCAAAATCGCCTGGCGCTGGTAAAAATACAGGCTGGTCCATATATAACGCTCCTCTTCCACTTCAGTCAGCGTTATATCAGTGACTGTCCTGCACCATTCACTTCCTACTCGCACTGCCACGCCCACACCAGCACACTGAGCCGTCCCCGCAAGACATAAGATACAGCCATATGAGTTTCTACTCTAGCGCTATTTACGGACTACCCCGTATAAAGAAAAAGACATCATCGTACAGCGGAGGTTAACTTTTTCAACTTCCTTCTTCCCTGGCTGTGTTCGTACCTTCATCCTTTTACTGAGAAGGGTAAAAGTAAATATAATAATCTAGTGCTGGCCAGGAAAATACTCTTAATGTGTGACTCAGACGTCGAGAACTCTCACTCCCTATATCTGCTCCTTCTTTCATCTCGCTTGTCCTCTTTCCCTGCTTCCTCTTACTTCTTTATGCCCTGATTCCTTTTTTCTTTATTAGTCTCTCCCGCCTTCCCTCTTTACCTTCCTTCCTTGTTCTTCAGTCTGTTCCTCCTTCTCCCTTTACCGTCCTCCCTTCCTTGTTCTTCAGTCTGTTCCTCTTTCCTTCTTTACCTTCCTTCCTTCCATGTTCTTTAATATGTTCCTCCTTTCTTCTTTACCTTCCTTCCTTTTTTGTTCTTCAGTCTGCTCTTTCTTCGGTCTTTACCTTCCTTCCTTCCTTCCTTGTTCTTCAAGATGTTCCTCCTTTCTTTACCTTCCTTCCTTAGTCTTCAATATGTTCCTCCTTCCTTCATTACCTTCCTTCTTTCCTTGTTCTTCAGTATGTTCCTCCTTCCTTCTTTACCTTCCTTTCTTCCTTGTTCCTCAGTCTCCTCCTCCTCCTCCTTTCTGTGCGTCTTCTACTTCGTGTTATTTCCTAATTTTCTTCCTATTCACTAATCCTAATTCAACTCGAACTTCCTCCTATTTCCACCACCATCTCGTTAGCACAATAGTCACCTACATCCTATCTTGCCCTCCATTTCCTTGGTTTCCTCCCTTTTTCACAGCTTTCCTAAGCCTTTCTTCTCATTTTGTAACTTTGGTAATAATTTCTTCTCACCCATAGTTCTTTTCCTTTTCTTCAACCCCTCCTTTCTCGCTCCATTGCCTCCCTCTCCAGCCTTTCCACAACTCTCTCTCTTCTGCACGTTTTCTTCACTCCTACAGCAGTCTACAATCTTTTCTTTTTTCTCTGCAACCTTTCTTTTCTCTACATAGCTTGTTCACAACTCATCCTCGCTTTCTGCTTTTTTTTTCCTCTCTCTCCGTTTATGTAACACGAACTTTTCTTCTTACCCACAACTTTTTGCAGTCATATCTTCCTTTCTTCAGCTCTCCACCATTACTCCTCCTTATCCACAACTAGCCATAACCCTCCCTACTTCCTTCTTCCTTCCTTATTTACTTACTTACTTTATTTACTTATTTTCCCTCTTTTCGGCAACATTTCCCCATTTTTATATCATTTTTTGCAGCCCTCTTTTCCTTTCCACAACGCTGTACAATTTCTCTTCCCTGAACTAAACCTTCTCGTCTTACAAGCCACATAAGTACTCTGCCTCCAACCTACTCACGCAAAACCCAGTCGTTCTCCACACACACGTTCATTCTCCTCTCACTCACTCTTATGGCCACCTTCCGCACACAAACATAAATACACAAACACCCATCTACCCACACCCACTCTCCCGCCCACCCCATCCTCCTTCCCTCCCGCTCACACAGAAAGACATCCCCCCCCCGCGCGCACGCACACACACACACACACACACACACACACACACACACACACACACACACACACACACACACACACACACACACACACACACACACACACACAGAGTTCTCCTGCCCATCCACTCCACTCTTCCGTCTCTCACTCGCCCTCCCACTCATCACACCAACTCATTCTCCCACCCACTCATCACACCCACCCACTCTCCCACCCACTCCTTACAACACCCACCCAGCTGCAGGCCACGAGTATAGAGTGTGTTGGCACGTGAGATGACTGCGATTCCACTAATACACTCCCTTACCCCGTCACTAAAACTGTTCGCCACACTAACTCTAAAGAAACAAACCGAGTCAGGTGAAACGCCAATTGAATCAGGTGGTGTGAACGTTCGTGGGCGCCAGAGTTTTCGCTCAGGTGATGTCGGCTTTGGTGTTTTTATCTCTTCTGTAGTTCACCCCCAGCAGGAGTTAAGAATGTGTAGTATGGGAAGGGCTTAAAATGCATTTTTCTTTGTATATATATATATATATTTTGCTGATAAAATATATGAGAGCTGATACAGGATAATATTTCACCGTTTGTCTGCCTGTCTGTTGGTTATACACGACCACAGTTTTCGAGGTGAAGAGCTGAGTATTTGCATGGGAATTATTACGAACCGTCGCCATTTTTCGCGAACATTATGCTTAGATGTCTGAGGGGCCCATCTCAGATCCCCCACTTTTTAAAGATTCCTTACATCGTTAAGATTTTGCCGGTGGGCTACGGGTTGAGGCAGGTTGTGTCTGCTTATGTTTTATGCTTGGGAGTTGGAGGAAGTTTTTTTTTTTTTTTTTAATATATCGTTTAAAATTTCAGGGTAAATTTATTGGACGTGGAGAAAATTACTATTTACTTGATGTCCTCAGCCTTGCAAACACCGGGTTGTCCTGGTAATTAATATTTAAATAGTGTACAGTAAAGCAAAATATATGATATCTGCGTGCTTACTGAATATTTAGTAAAACCCTGTTAGTGTCAGAAATTATGGTTTTACATACGTATTCACTCTCCAAGTTTTTCAAATATACGATCTGCTTTACTAGTGACACTCCGGGACCTTGAATGGAGAGTAAGAATTTGGCGCATTTCATTGGTCAGACTTTGGTTAGTTCTCATGTTTTCAAGTTTTTTCTTCCCCTTTGGACCTTACTTCACTCTGTCCTTAAGTGGGAAAAGATAATGATGATGATGATGATGATGAGGAGGAGGAGGATTATGATAGTGATGATGATGATGACGATGGTGATACTGGTGTTCAGACGAGTAAAACAAGGTCGTGACTTAACCCAGTTGATTAGGACACGCACTGCGGGAAGAGGGAGGTGGGAGGTGGGGGTAATGGGGATAATAAAGAGGCGAGGGGTTGATTATGTGTTGGGGAAGGAATGATGCGGAGAAGGGGATAGGGGAAGAGGAAAGGGTTCTCTCTCTCTCTCTCTCTCTCTCTACGCTCCACCTCTCATAGTCTGGCACTCATTTCTTTCCTCATTTCTCTCCAGCTTCGTTCATTCTCACTTAACTCCCTCCTTCCCTCCCTCTCACATTCCCTCTCCCTCCCTACCATCCTTCATTCTCTTTCTCCTTCTCTTGGTCTCTTTTACCTCCCTTTCTCCCTCCTGCATACTTTCTTTGGTTTTCCTTCTTCCTATTCCTTCCTTTCTCAGTCTTCCCCTTCCCTTTCATCAGCCCTCTCTCCCTCCTCTACCATCTTCCCTTCCCCCTCTGCCATCCTCCCTTCCTGGTCTGCCATCCCCCCTTCCCGGTCTGCTATCCTCCCTTCCCCGTCTGCCATCCTCCCTTCCCCATCTGCCATCCTCCCTTCCCCATCTGGCATCCTCCCTTCCCCATCTGCCATCCTCCCTTCCCCCGTCTCATCCTGCCTCCCCTCTATGTCCCTGTCTCTCTTCCCACTTTCCCTCCTTTTTTCGTTTCCTCTCTCCCTTCCTTCATCCTTCCTCCTCCCAGCCTTTCTTCCCTCTCTCCCTTTCTCCCAGGCACTTTCCCTCCCCCCAAACACTCCCCCTCCCCCAGGCACTCACCCTCCCCACAGAAAGTCCCCCTCCCTAGACACTCCCCCTCCCTCTCGGAACTCCTCCTCCCCAGACACTCCCTCCAGATCTCCCCCTCCCTGCAAACACTCCCCCTCCCCCTAGGCACTCACCATCCCCAGGCACTCCCCCTACCCCTTATGGCATCCCCCTCCCCCCACTGGAGAGACACGTGGGCCACAGTGCCACGTATAAGCTCCATCTGGCACCATGTTCGCTCCACGCCTCCCTACCTCTGCCTCCCCTCCCGCTTCCCCTCCCTCCCTTTTCGCTTCCCCTTCCTATCCCCTCTCCTACCCTTTCCCCTTCTACCCCATCTCTACCCCTACCCCCTCCCTTTCCCATTCCCTCCCTTCCCTCCCTCCGTATAGCAACTCTCCTCGCCTGTTATCTCCTGTCTCCGCTCCTTTCCTCCTTTCTTGCTTTTTCCTTTCTCTTCAAACCTCCTTCCCTCTCCTCTACATAACATGCCTCCTCGTTTTTCCCTGTTCTCACCCTCTCCTTTTCTTTTCCTTTCCCTATTCATTTATCCATTTTCCTTTCTTTTCCCCTTCCTTTCCCCACTCCCCTTCTCGTTTCTTCAACCCTTTCCCTTGCCATTCTCCCCTCTCTTCTCATCTGGTCTCTCCCCTCCCCGTCTCCCATCCTTCCCTCATTTCGTTTCCCTTCCCTTCCTCTGCCCTACTCTTCTTTAATCCCTTTCCCTATTCTCTCCATCTCCCTCTCCTCCTCCCTCACTCTCCCCTCTTCTTCCCTCCCCTGCCCTCCCCTCCCCTCCCCAATCCCTATCGTTCTCCCTCTTCCTCTCCCACCCTTCATCTCCCCTATAGCCTCTCTTCTCTTCTGTTTCCCTCTCTCTAGTTTTCTTTCTCTCATCTGTAAATTTACTGGATTGTCTTATTAAGCTTTCTTATTGCCTCCTCTGTCTCATATCCTCAGTAAATTGTAGGTATCTGTGTGTGTGTGTGTGTGTGTGTGTGTGTGTGTGTGTGTGTGTGTGTGTGTGTGTGTGTGTCTCTCTCTCTCTCTCTCTCTCTCTCTCTCTCTCTCCTAGGCTAAATAAAATCGTCTTGTTGCAGAAGGAACTCAATACATGCAGCCATACTGAAGGGTTCATTATTATTATTATTATTATTATTATTATTATTATTATTATTATCTCGTTACTATTCTTCGCTAAGGAAAAGTTCATGCTGATGCTACTGATGGTGATGATTTATTTTATTGTTGTTGTTGTTCTTGCTGTCATCATTATGATATATTTATTAAATGAAAAATGGAAGTGGATACGAGCATGAGTGTTTAATATCGTAGTTCTTGGCTCGGGTCTAAACACACACACACACACACACACACACACACATTAGAAGAGTACAGTAAGGCGAGCAGTGTGCGTGAAAACTGTGCTGTTAAGGTATCAGTGAAAGAGCAATTGACACATATATAAGGACGTACTACTGCCCCTGCTTAACCTCTTGGCTGTGAATTGACCACTTTGCATTTTATTTCCTATTTTACTATCCTGAAGAAAATCCTGGGGTCCCAAATTGTATAAAAAATAACTAATAATAATAATAATAATAATAATAACAGAGAGCGAAAAGTAAAAACAACTGAAAGGAAGAGAGAAGAAATGAAACAATTTATGGTTTTCCCGATAATTAAATAAACTTTGTATTTTTTTCAGCTCACGACGGACGATTGTATTCAGAATTCTCACCGCACCGGAGGCATAAATGCTTGCTTCCGGATAGGACCGAACCCATGTCTAGGTGGCCGGAAGATGCACAGGCTACCCACCCGACCACCGGAGGATCCCTGGTAAGAATAGGAGAGGAATTTCCATGATTTGCATATAAATTTTTTTGCAATATTTTCATGATTTACTTATACAGTCTTTGCAATATTTAAAAGATTTTTTCTTTAACCACTGAGGGAAACTGATGCACGCAGCTGTGTACTCGAACTCATTACCAAACCGATGTGTCTCACCTTCTGTGCTGATTTGGAAGAAAACTGTTGTATGTCCTAATTTCCCAGTGCCATAAGTTGTTCATAAGGAAGAATTATGTCCATATATTGTAGTACTGACTCACAAGTGGACTTTGTTTGAGGGGATGAATGTACCGTTGGATAGACAGGTTCGCGTAATATGTCCTCTTGTTTCTTACCTTACTATGCTGACAGATATTCGTATGCTGAGAGAGGCCTCGTACGTTTTCTGACATGATGCGTCAGGGTGGAAAGTGACCCGTTATTAGCGTGAAGTAGACGCGCTGGAACAGTAGGCGAACTTTTGTCGCTGACTGTAACCGATTTTGTACCAACACATGTATTAACGTGGATTAGCTTGTAAACATAGGTATACTACGGTACGGTAGATCAGTAACATTCTTTTTCCGCCTCTAACTTTTGAAAGAATGGGCGAAACCATTCGAGATATTCTTCGGTAACTTCTCTTACATATAAATACCTGCTGTTTTCAGTCAGTGCAGCTTAGAGAAAGAATTTAGTACAACAAATGATGTACTCTTTCGGTTCAGAAGTGTTTCCCTAAGATAGAAGCACAAGCTGTAATAGCGTTTATGACACAAATGATCAGCCCAGCATTTTTTTTTTTTTCTCATTATTTTTATCGAATGCATAGTGTTGAAGGTAGGCAGCTGAACTCGCACAGAACTATACGGAGGTTCATCCACCTTAACCTGACGGAGAGTTTCATCGTTTTGTAGCTTATTCCCACTATGCCAGTGTTATATAAGACAATACAATGACCCTGCATTCTTTCCACGGCACTTCGTCGCCTTTGCACCATAATCTAGTGTTGATATAATGCTACGGGGATCAGCATTTAAGACAGAGGGATGACATTTGAGTCCAGGTTAAAGTGGACAGAGGATAGTGCGTAGTTCCACCAAGACGTGTATGGCGGTGTACAGTATTGGGACACACGGCAAGGGTAGGGGCGGCCTTGACTGCGTGATATTGTCTAAGAAGGAAGTGCGGCCTTGTAAATTTAGCTCAGGCCTATGGCTCACACAGCTGAATAACATCGTCTGGCGTGAACTGGAATAGGAAAACAGGTATAGTGATCATGAGAGGTTTAAAGGGTCCAGTTTTAATACCCAGGCTCCTATGACTCACTCAGCTGAATAAATTAGTCTGGTCATAACTATAATAAAAATACTGTATGTAGAGTTGTGCCGGCCATGAGAGGATTAATGTCTCGTCAGATTTATTCCCGTCTCGGAAGCATGAAACTGATATATTGAAAATGTGTGATTATTATGTAGATTATAAGGCTTCCATTTGCACAGTTCACGCCACTGTTAAATTTAAATCCAGTAATCCCAAAATCGAAATCTCAAAATCGAAAAAAAAAAAAAAGCGTTAGACATAATAAAGATAATGTTTGTGTTCTCGGGTTGAAAGGGTTATTGGAAATTGTTTAATACCTGTAACTCTATGACATTTTTTTTTAAATTTCCTTCTTGCACTTTTCAAACAGTTTTACTTGGAGACTAATCGAATGAGGGTGGAGGGGTAAATGTGTGAGGGTGGTGTTGTGAATTGGAGAAAAGATTGCGTGATGGCGGAGGACACGGTGACATGGAGACGATTCTGGGAGTAAGGCTTTTGGATAAAGATAAATATAAATAAAATAGATACAGATAGATAATAATAAATAGATAGACAGGTAGATAGAGCCTTCATTATTCCCTTCTCTGATAAGTATATAGTCCAGTAATGATAGCTTGGTTCAGTGAAAAAAAAATGCCATACTGATTGCTCTAATTACTTGAGATACTTTCTGAAGGCACACACACACTTGCCCAGCAGCCTCGCCGGTGCAAGTGTAAGTGACGGTGAGGGTGAGGGTGAGGGTGTGGGTGTGGGTGAGGGTGAGGGTGTGGGTGAGGGTGTAGGTGAGCTTCGTGTTTAGAATATAGTTGTCTGACCTTTGGATTTTCATAGATAATACTTAAGCTTGGTAGTAGTTGTTCTCTCTCTCTCTCTCTCTCTCTCTCTCTCTCTCTCTCTCTCTCTCTCTCTCTCTCTCATATGCTTTTCCCTTGTCGTCTTGAAGCCTTAAAGCATTTTTTTTTCCCGTAATGCCATCAACTCTTTTGTTAATTTTTCGTCGCCCCTCCCCACCTCCATATTTCCCTCCACCCCCCCTCTCTCCGTCTCCTCCTTCCTTTTCTCTTTTCTCACTCCACTCCCCACTCTCCTCCTCTCTCTCTGCTCTCCTCCTCCCCTCCATCGTGCTCTTTAATCTCTCACCTCTCACATCTGACATATTCATATCCCTTTCTATTAACCGCCTCTTTATAAACAATGATTTGCCTGTTTGACCTCGTTCCCCTTTGATGATGATGATGATTATTATTATTATTATTACTGTTGTTTTTTGTTTTTGCTGTTATCATCATCGTCATCTTCATCATCATCATCATCATCATCATCATCATCATCATCATCATCATCATCATCAAGTAGCTGTTAATTTAATCTGCCAACTTTCTCTTTATTTACTGATCAAACTAGTCATTTATATATTTATATTTTACTTTATTTAGATCGAGCATTAATTATTATGAGTATGCACCGAATATTCAGTGTGTTGTGGGATTCTCTTTAGCAGTGGGTGGGGGAGGGTCACTTCCCCACTACACACACACACACACACACACACACACACACACACACACACACACACACACACACACACAGTCGCCTTTACACCTAGTCTTTCGTTCTTCCTCCCTCTTTCTCCTCCCTTCCTTCCTTTCTTCCTCCGTCCTTCGTTCATTTTCCTTCTCCTTTTCTCCTGTCTTCCTCCTCGTCTGTTCTTTGGCTTCCATACCTCCCTTCTCCTTTAATATACCTTCTTCCCTTCTCTCCAGGTTTCCTCATCTCTCTGTTTTCGTCCCCTCATTCTTTTTCGTCTTCCTTCCTTTTTCTTCCCTTTCCTCCTCTCTCCCCGCCTCTTCCTTCATCCTCCCCTTCTCCATCTTCCTCCCCATCACCTCTAATACCTCATTCCTTCTCCATTCGTCCAGTCTTAGTCTCTTCCCTTCTTCCTCCTTATTTTCCTCCCCTCTCACTTCTGATTCTCTCTCGGTCTCCCCCTCCCTCTATTTCTCTCCATTCTCTCCTCTCCCCTCTCCCTGTCTCCCATATATAACTCCCCCGCTTTCATCTCCCTCGTATATAACCCTGCGCCTCCCATATACCGCAGCCTCCCCGCACCCCCACCCCTCTTCTCTCTACTCCCTCGTCTCATCCCCTCCCCTCTACCCCCCTCCTCTCACCCCTTCTTCCCCTCCCCTCACCTCTTCTTCCCCTTCCCTTTATCTCCTCTTACTCTCTTACCCTCACCTACCCAGCTCCCCTTCGCTCCCTCTCTCCGCTTCGTTCACTCCCTCTTTTCCTTCCCCTACCCTTCTCGCTCCCTCATTTCCTTTCATCCTTTTCTGTGAAATTACCATGACAGCTTTTCGTGGATGCATGGTAGTTCTCACTATTTCCTGCCGGCTTCGGCTGAAGGGTTTTGTGGGTGGGGGAAGCCTTCCTGCATTCCTATTCTTATCTTTGAGTCATGGAATAGTTTAGTTAGTCATAATCTACCCTTTAACAAACAGCCTCGAAAGGAACAATAGATCTGTTGCTATTTGCTTTCCGTTATACTCCATTGTACTCTCCCTTCTTACTCCCTCCCCTTCTCCCTTTCTCTATCCCTCCTCTCTCCATTCTCTCACACCCTTTCTCTTTTCCCACCTCTCTTCCTTCCTCTTTTTCCCGCCCTCTCTTACTCCCTTCCTCTTTTTACCCCCCTTTCTTCCTACCCTTTCTACTCCCTTTCCTTACCATTTTCATTCTCCTTTACCCCTCAGCCCCACCTACCCTCCGCCTCTCCCCTTCCCTCCCACATATTAGGTAACTTACTTTTCTGGATCCTTCCTTTCCCTTCCCTTCCCTCACCCCTTCCCCTCTCTTCCTTGCCCTTCCCTTCCCTTCCCTTCCTTAATAGTCTTCTCCCTTCCTTCTCTTTCCCTCCCTACCTCTCTTCTCTTCTCTCCTCTTCTCCATTTCCATGTTTTCAGCGCCATGTACTTTCCTCTTTCCTTCCCTTTCCATCCCTTCCACTCTTTTCTTTTCCCTCCCTCCCTCTCCCGTTCCTTCACCCTACCCCTCCTTCCCCTCCTATCCATTCCTTGTCCTACCGTTTCCTCTCCCTCCATTTCATTCCTCCCTCTTCCCTTTTCTTCCCCCATCCCTTCCCTTTTCCATCTCTCCCTTCCCATTCCCTTTCCCTTCCCATCCCAACTAGTGCATTTCCTGCCCATCCTTAACCTCCCTTCCCTACCCGTTCCTTTCTTCATCTCCCCACTATCTTTCCAGCGTCTTCCTCCCCTTTCAGTGACTCTCCCCTTCTTCTCCCTCCCCTCTCCTTCCTCCCCTCTCCTTCCTCCCCCCCACCCCATCTGTCATCTTTCTCCCACCATCTTCACCAGTGTCTTTTCCCTCTGTCTCTCCCCTCTCCCCTCATCTCTAACCTCTCCCCTTCTCTTCCTTTCCTTTTCTCCCCATCAATACTTTCTCTTCTTCCCTCTTCCCTCCCTCTCCCCTCCCTTCTCTTCTCCCTCCTCACACCTTACCTGCAACCTTTTTCTGACCTCCCCCTACTTCGCCATTCATTTCTCCCTACCGCAGACGCCCCACCTCCTCTCCCCTCCTGCCTCTTGCCCCTTCCTTACCCTCTTGTCTCCCCTCCCCTTCTTCCCTGTTGCCCCTCCCTTCCCCTCCTTCCTTCTCTCCCCTCTTTAATTCACTTTCCTGGTTCCTTCCCTCCCCTCATTCCTTCTCTCCCCTCCTTCCTTCTCTCCCCTCCTTCCTTCTCACCCCTCTTTCCTTCTCTCTTCTCCTCCTTTATAAGTCCTTTCATTCATCTTTTCCTCTTGCTTCTCCTCCCTTCTCTCTCATCCTCTCTTCTTTCACGTTCTTCCTTCTCTCCTCTTCTCTCATCATTACCTTCTTTCTCCCCATCAACATTCGCTGCCCCTGTTCTCCTATCATTCCTCCTCCTCCTCCTCCTCCTTCTCCTTCGTAATATTTTCCCTTCTCTTCCCACCTACCTTCTGCCCCCTCCTCCATTCCCTCGTTTCCCTTCCTCCTCCTCCTCCTCCTCATACCCTCCCTTTCTTGTTGTTCTCTTCCTCTTTTTATAAATTTTCAGTTCGGTCATTTTATTACTCTCCTTCTTCTTCCTTGACAAACCTTCATCTTTTTTTTCCTCCTCTTTTTCATTACTCTCTTCATATTTTCATTTCCCTTTCCCATCTTTGCTTCCCATCATCATCTCTCTTTCTCTCCTCCCTTTCCTGTTTCGCCATCCTCTCTGTTTCCTCCTTTTCTCATCTCGTACTTATTCTTCCCTTTCTCTTCCCCTTTTTACCTACTGTCTCTGTTTCCCCATTTCCTCTTCCTTTTCTCATCTCCCTTTCTTCTCCTCTCCCCTTCTCCTTTCCTCTTCTTCTTCTCCTCTTCCTCCTCCCCCCATCCTCTCTTCTTCTTATGGAACTTCATCACTTCTTTGCCATTTTGACTTAATTCCTCTTTTTCCCTCCCAACTCAGTCTTCCCTGACCCTCTACACTACCCCTCAGTTTCTTTCCCCCCTCCCTCCCCTCTTCTCGCTCTCCTCCCCTTCCCTCCTCCCTCCTCCACTCCCTCCCTCTTCCCTTCCTTTCCCCCTATTTCCACCTACCCCCTACCCCCCTCCCTCTCCACTTGGCTCCCTTCTCTCACACCTCAAGTTTAGTGCACCTTAAGCTGTGTTGGACCTCGTGTGTCTCTCTCACTCTCTCACTTTCTCACATCCACACTCTATCACAAGTAGAGTCACAGGAAGCTAAGCAGAATACACACTCTCCAAGCATCTACACACAGACCCCTGCAAACTCTCCTTCTACGCTTTGGTAAGTAAGAAGAGTTAGAAGTTGTTAGAGTTAGGGATTAATGATAAGGTGTGGATGCATATTAGTGTTATATGGTGGTGGTGGTAAGAGTAGTAGTAGTAGTAGTAATAGTAGTGTATAGTTGTAGTGTGGGGGGGGGGATGTCAACATGGGCACAGACGCACTGCCATGTAGCGTTACTGTTATTTATTTTTATCACTGTCAGTTTTTCCACACGCTGGCTGTTACCTTCTGCAGAGATATGGTGCAGGAAGACAGGAGAAAGCAGACACATGCACTCCTATTCAGTCTCTCAGTTGTCGCGGATTAATTGTTATTTATTAGTGAGATTTTCATTACCGATATTATTATTATTATTATTATTTATTATTATTGTTATTATTATTATTATTATTGTTTTTATCATTAATTATTGTTATTATTTATAATTATTATTATTATTACTACAGTATTATTATCCTTATTATCATCATCATCATTTTACTACCGTACTACTACCACTGCTACCACTACTGCTACTTCTACTAAAGCACTTACAGTTTGCTTTGATCTGTTCGTTTTGGTATCAGTGGCTTTGACAAGGGTGTTAATTGTTACCCCTTCTCTTTCTCCTCAACTACCATTTTTATCAGTACAGGAACCAGGGGCCACAACAACAACAACAACAACAACAACAACAACACGTCATCACTAATCCTCTACTGTTAGGGATTTCAGCATTTTATGTGAACTAACGCCAGACAGTTTTGATGATGATGATGATGATGATGAGGAGGAGGAGGAGGAGGAGGTGGAGGATGGTGATAGTGATGATGGTGATAATGCTAGTGATGATGATGATGATGGTAGTGATTTAGGTACAGGTATTCGTACAGTAATTTAGTGTACAGGCAGGATTACAACACTAGCACACATACAGTACACGTGCATGCATACATACACATAGACATAACGCATTTAGACATACGTACATAAATGCATACATAAATAGCTACATACATACCATATATATGTAACACACACACACACACACACACACACACACACACACACACACACACACACACACACACTCAAAGCCCCTGGTCTGATCCCAAAGAATGTGGATGGCGTCGTGATGGTGGTGGTTGTAGTATGAGAGAGGCTGAAGTGACTCACACACACACACACACACACACACAGTTTTTTTTTTCTCCTCAGTTAATTTGCATAGACAAGTAGATAAAAAAAAAAAAAAGTCTGCACATATGGAACGTAATAGGTACAAACAAACCCCCCTCCCCCCCAAAAAAAAAAAAAAAAAAAAATCTAGTATACAGGAGAAACTTGGCATAATATTGAAAGTAGCAACAAAAATCCATCATAAAAATCTGTGGCAATTTATTTGATGGAAGAATGAGGATTATATTTATTTATTTATTCATTTATTCATTTATTCATTCATTTTGCTGTCACCATACATAAACTTTGGGATCAGACGTTTGGGAATGGAAGGCTTTTTAGAATGTCTTACTAGAGTACATTTACCTCCCCTCACTATTTTGCTTTGAGAGAGAGAGAGAGAGAGAGAGAGTCGATAGTGGTTATAGGAATGTAGTGACGTTGCAAGGGTTAATGTGGCAGTTTTTTACACATTAGCAACGAGAGGTCTTATGCTGAATACAGAAGCATGTTGGTAGCAGGAATAAAAAAAAAAATAGGACCATAGTTTAAGGACTGAGCCTGATTGTAAAGCTTGACAGTACTCCAAAAATCAGTGTCTTTAAATGAGGTATAATTATTTTTGTTTCCTTTAAAAGACTGTAGATCTGTCAAAGAATTATATAAACTAGGATGCCCCCGAAACGAAGGCCAACCGCCCGCATAAGGAAGATGTCTTTTCATTCCAGTGACCTTGGCCTTAAACTCTTGACTTCCATATCCGATCTCGACCCAGGTATATTGAATTGCGAGCAGTTTACAGGAATTTTAAACTTCAGCGCAAGGCCTCAAAATTTAGTTCCTAGAGTGACAGACATACACACAGACAGAGGCAACCATGAGCATTACCCACCCTCTGCAAGGTCGTTAATTATACTTCTGGTGAGTAACAGGAGACAAGGAAGTGAGGGAAGAGTCACAAGGAAGTCCACAGATACAGCGGAAATGCTCCCTGGTAACGATAAGTGTGTGTGAAGCAGGGTGCTATGTATAGAAGCAGAGACACAGGGCTGGCTTGGTTAGGTTAGGGTGGATGAGGCTTTGTTAACTCGTTTTCATCAGGTTAATTAGGTTTGGTTAGGTTAGGTCAGGCTGGGTTACGTCGAGCAGGATGAGGTTAGGTGTGTTAGGTAAGATCAGGTTAAGTTAGGTTAGGTTATGGTTAACTTAGGTTAGCATAAGTTAAACGGACAAACCTAGAGAGAGAGAGAGTGAGTGTGTGTGTGTGTGTGTGTGTGTGTGTGTGTGTGTGTGTGTGTGTGTATTTACGTTTGTCTTTTTGTTTACGTGATGGCTTTAGAACTGTCGGCAGCTGTGTTGAGAGTGTGTGGAGGTCAAGGTTAGAGAGAGAGCGAGGGAGGGAGAGAGAGAAGCATTTGCGTGCGTGTGTGCGTGCAAGAGAGACGCGGTTAATAGCTCGTGAGTACCTTAGTAGTGTACACCCTACCTGAAGGAAGGAATGAAGGAAGAATGAATTAACGAGATGAAAGGCTTGCACGGTAAATTACATGAACCATCACAGCTGTCACGTGATAACCGCTGTATGACGTTCAGTATCAAAGAGAAGGTAGTCTCAGTTTGTATTTCACGTGTGTGTGTGTGTGTGTGTGTGTGTGTGTGTGTGTGTGTGTGTGTGTGTGTGTGTGTGTGTGTGTGTGTGCCCGAATATATATATTTTTTCCAGGCAGGAGTTTCTCAGCTGAATAAAATCGTCTGACGCTATCTAGATTAAAGCAATTCTTAAGTCACGTCCTGCACCACGAACAACATACTGAAATAATTGACAGTCTTATCTCAATTACACATAAAGAGTCCGCCCATGAAAATAAATAAATAAATAAATAAATAAAATCGTCCTCTTCATTAGCAGTGTTTTCGAGTAACCGGTTTTCATACAGTGAGGCACAAAAGATTACCTAATATTTTACTTCTTACTTTCGTCTGCTGGCTAATATCCCTAAGTTGAGAGAGGCTTGGTATCTTTCTCTATCCATGGATGATTCTTGTTGGGAAAATGCGGCAGAGGGAAAAGTTACTAACATGCCGGAAGGGTGAGGTAGAGTCAGTGGCATAGCAAGCGAACTTTTGTCTTTGGCTGTAGCGTTTTGGTGATAAGGAAGTTAGCATGTATTTGCTGACTGATTTGGGGGATTTGTGCTTAATCCCTTCAGTACGGTGACGTTTCTCTCTCTCTCTCTCTCTCGTTCTTGCTATTATTTGACGATTTTAAATACCTTAGGGGAGGCTGATCATCATGAAAGGAACGATGAAGGTATATTGTGTCCCTTTCCTTAATTTAGAATTTTCGCAAGCAAGGAACCGGATACATTTTTTTTCTAATATTTCACTGGGTTTTCACAGACTTTAAAAGTGGAATCTAACACCCCAGCAGGGTCTTTTGGAGGCGTTGATAGTCTTGTAGCTCGATAAACTGTCTGGCTTGAGCTGCAGTGGAATTCCAGAGTTGCCCCCAGCGTGAGGGGGTTAACGTGAAACTTGACACACTGGCAAGGTCGTACGAGGCGTTGATGACTTGGCCTTGTTGTTCAAATTATCTCTTGAAGTAAAAAACTCAGCGTCAGTATTTGTCAGCCGCTTAATGACTTTTGGATTCTTGGTCTGTTAGTCATATGCATTCCACTTAAGATAAGAAAAAATTCCCCCTAAGATATTCGTAAGGTACTTGTCAACTGTTTACTACCTTTGGCCCTGGTCTCTGTAAGTCGTGTTTATTCTGTTTGTTGTAAAAATATTCCCCTCTATCCTCTCAGGCCAAGGACTCTATTGATATTGTATTCTGAAGGCCACCAGATGATCGACTTCAGCCGAGGGGCATCTGTCGTAACAAAGGGATAAATTAAATTTATATCTAAGCCCTCTATTTCGAAAAACCTCCCATGAGCTTAATAAAACTTCAGAAGATGGAAATACATGTAGAAAATTACGTCATCCTACTTAACATGTGTATATTTTGCGTCTGCCTACTGACCCTGATCTTTTTTCTGCGAGCCACGTTAATCATATTCTAATTACGGTTTTAAAAAATCATCTCTAATGTTCTACGGCTATTTATTGACTCCGGCCCTCATTGTGTGTGAAAATGGAATCTGAATTTAGGGCGGGGAAAAAAGTGTTGGTGGTGGATGTCCGTGTTCATTAGGGCCCTGTGGCGGCTGGTTAAAGTGCGGGGCTAATGGGGGAGTGTGAGTGTGGGGGTGCGGGTGGGGATGGAGGTGCGGGTGTGGGATGTTGGTGAAGTGTGGATGTGTGGGGTGGTGGTGTGAGGGTGGAGGTGGAGGTGAGAGATAGTGAGGAGGTGTGGAATGGTGTGGGGGTGTGGGATGTTGGTGTGAGAGTGGGGAATGTACGATTGGTGTAGGTTGGTGGGATGTGGGTTCTGTGAGAGTAAATAAGGGAAAGGAAATAGGTGGGAGATGGGGGAGAGTGTGTGTTGTGGGAGAGGTGAAAGTGAGAAGGTGAGGTTGGAGAGAGAAGTAGTGTTGGTGTGGTTGTGTTTGATGAGAAAGAGAGAGAGAGAGAGAGAGAGAGAGAGAGGGAGAGAGAGAGAGAGAGAGAGAGAGAGAGAGAGAGAGATGAGGGAAGTGTGGGATGCTGATTGAACGAAGGGGGGTGGGTGTGGGTGAGGTATGGGTGTGGGTTTGTGTATGAGTGTGTGTGTGTGTATGTGTATGATTGTGAGTGTGACTATGTGTATGAATGTGGGTGTGGGTATGTGTTTGAGTGTGGGTGTGGGTGTGAGTGTAGGTGTCTTTACTCATTAAGGAACATGTGACGGCCGGTTAAAGAGGCCACGCTAATGGCTGTACAGGCGACAGGAGGCGGTGTGAGGGTGTGGGGGAAGAGAGAGAGAGAGGGTGGGAGAAGGAGGGAGGAGGGTAAGAGAATGAGGACAAGGGTGGGAGGAAAAGAGAGACTGGTTGGGAGAACGAGAGAAAGTGGGGTGTGGGCGAAAGTGAGAAAGAGAGTGAGGGAAGGAGGGAGGTTGCATGTGGGTGAAAGACTGTGTGGATGAAGTGTGGGGGGATGTGGGATAACAGGATGTGGGTATGAGAGGGGATGTAGGACAACAGGGGAGAGAGAGAGAGAGAGATCCAAATGTGGCATAGCATCGCCTGGCCTCAGACGAATGATTACCACAGCGGGGGCAATATCCATCTGTGCCACACTTCATCATATTAACAGCCCTCGCTTACCCCTGTTTCACACCACCTCTCTATTTCTGGCTAACTTATTCGGGTCGCGTTGTCTCGTCTAGTTTCTCTCTCTCTCTCTCTCTCTCTCTCTCTCTCTCTCTCTCTCTCTCTCTCTCTCCAGGGTGAATAAAGATCTATCCTTCCTATGGTCACAGTAAATACCAGATAATTAAGCAAACATTTTTTTTTTTTTAAATTCCCAGCCTTGACACCATCCTGTATTCCCTCATACTGGTTGTGTGTGTGTGTGTGTGTGTGTGTGTGTGTGTGTGTGTGTGTGTGTGTGTGTGTGTGTGTGTGTGTGTGTGAATTAGTGTTTTTCTGTGAGGGGAAGCAATTACCGGTGAGGACGCGTGAAATGAGACACTGGCTGATGGGATCTGGGACAGGACGGCACTGAGAGAGAGAGAGAGAGAGAGAGGGAGAGAGAGAGAGAGAGAGAGAGAGAGAGAGAATGAATTACTCGCCCATAATCACAAACTAATGAGGGACTTTTGGGGGAGCGGCGGGGCTTTATCTCCTCATTGGTCCCCGTGTCTCTATCATTTGCTGCTGGATTTATTGTGTGTGTGTGTGTGTGTGTGTGTGTGTGTGTGTGTGTGTGTGTGTGTGTGTGTGTGTGTTTTATCAGGTCTTTAGTTACTAGTTTATTGAAGATTTTAGTTATAGCGAGAGATAAGTATTGGCAAAGTTTCGCAAAGCACTTTAGGAGAATATTTATCTGATTTGGATTGATTTACTTGCACTGATTTATTATTTCTCAAAGTAGTAAATTATTTGACGTTATTTTATTTCAATGGGAGACGGGATGGGGATGGTGGAGGGAGGGAGGAGTAGAAGATGGGGAGAGAAGGTGGGGGTTGTGAGGAGAGAAGAAGAGGTGAAGATGCAGTGTGATGGATGGGGAGATGGTGGGGGTAAGAGTAGGGGTGTGTGGGAGGAGACTGATAAGGTTAGGATGAAACGAGGAGGTGAAGGAAGGAAATGGACGTGGAGGAAGAGGAGAGAAAGGGGTGAGAGAGAGAGGAGGGGAAGGGAGTAAGGTTGTAAGTCTGTTGCAGGGCTTGTCGCTTTCCTGTTGCAAGTGACGTAAAACTTGCAAGCGAGTTACTGCTTCACGCTGCCAGATTGTTTGTTTAATTATTTACATTTTTTTCTCTTTTCTGGCCAGGTGATTTAGTGTTTCTTCTTGCAAGTTGTCATCATTTGGTTTATCTTTATTGTTCAATCCCTTTTTTCCTTTTTCTTCGTTTTTTTGGGGGTTGTTTATCGATGTCTGGTTTCCTTATTGTGTATTCTTGTCTTCGTTGTCTTCGTATGTGTTTTCTTTTTTTTCTTTGGGTTGGCTTGTTTAATTTGTTCCAATTTCCCTCTTGGGTATTTTATGTTATTTGCTTCCTGTGTATCTTTTGAGTTTCCCTCCTTATTTTCTCTGCTCTTCTTCCTTACTGCCTTTATTTACTTTCTTCTGTTGTCCTCATTGATTTTATCCTCTCTTCCTTTCATCGTTTCTGATTTCTCCCTCCCCCCCTCGCTCTCTCGCCTTCCCTCCCGTTCCGTCTCTATTTTCCCTTTCCATTTTCTCTCCTTCTCTTCCTTCTTCTTTCTTCTCTTCCTTCCTCTCTTCCTCCTATCCCTCCCCTCTTCCTCCCGTGCCGCAACACCCTAACACCTCTTCTGTTGTGACGCTACTGTCAATACGCACCCTGTCACCTTACCCCTACCCTACCTCACTCTGCCCTCCTCCATTACCTCCCCTTGTCTCTCTCCCTTCCACCCTGCCTCACTCCCTCCTATCCTACCTCATCCTGCCTCTCTCCTTCCACTCTACCTTATTCCCATCCTTCCTCTCTCCCTTCCTGTCCCTTCCTCAATCCCTTCCATACCGTTCCTAACTCCCTTCCTTATCCTTCCTCACTCCCTTCTGCTTTGCCTTAACTACGTCTCTCTCCTCACACCCTACCCCACTCCCATCCTTTCAGTCGTATCCAAATTCATAACCTCAGCAACCCCCACAGTCACTTCCACAAACCATGCATCTCCACTCCACCACCCATCTAAAACTCCCCACCACAACCACAACCCCACAAACCATGTATCACCCACACCCACCCCTCAGCGTCAGGCCTCAAGCCATCTAAAATTCCCCGCCACAGCCTTACCTTACAGACCATCTATTACCTCCATCATCCCCTCACAACCCCAGCCCCCAACCCAGCGCCACCACAACCTCATCACCTCCAAAATCCCCCAGAACCCACCTACAACCCACCACCATATTCCACCCAACCCCATCCTCCTTCCAGAATTCAACCACTCCGTCTCCGCATTGGCTTCCCCATGCCTTCAATACGCCCCATCCCGCCGCCTATTGTAACGAGAGGGCGCTGGTAATTAGGGGGGTCGGCGCGCCCTTAAGTCCCGGTAATTAGATAGTTAAGGTGATTACCGGGTGAGGAGGCTGGGTTATTATTGCACGCGTACCGTCTATTTGCCTTATCAGTACCAGGGAGGCCATGCTTGCTGTGCGGGCTCACCCACTTTATGGCTTAGTGATATGGGACGCTTTATTATATTACTGTTTGTTCCTTGGCAAAATGAGACTATTAGTGCGCGTCCACACGTGTGCTCGAACAAGTGCTGGTAACATGTATGGAACATAAGGCCGCGTCCACGCGTGTACTTGAACATGTGTTGGCAACACAGCTGGCAACATGTTTGGATACATGTATGCAGCAGTGTTGGGACAGATGTATGCAAACATGTTTCAGTGCAGCTTCGAACACTGTCAGGAGAGGCGAAGGAAGAAGTGTGTCCATACCAGGCAGCTGAGACATCATCATGATGTTGCCAACATGATCTGGACGCTGCTGTTCGCAACATGTTTGCAGCGTGTTCGTTAGTGCGCGTCCACACGTGTGCTCAAACAAGTGTTGGCAACATGTAAGAAACACAGTAACGAACATGCTGCAGACATGTTGGGAACAGCAGCGTCCAGATCATGTTGGCAACATCATGATGTAGTCTCAGCTGCCTGGTATGGACACACGTATCCCATCGTTTCTACTGTCAGAATTCGAAGCTACACTGAAACATGTTTGCATACATCTGTCCAAATACTGCTGCATACGTGTACCCAAACATGTTGCCAACCGTGTTGTCAACAGATGTTCGAGGGCACGTGTGGACGCGCCCTTACACACACACACACACACACACACACACACACACACACACACACACACACACACACACACACACACACACACACACACACACACACACACACACACACACACACACACACACACACACACACACACACACACACACGTTGCGATCCTCTGTTTCTGCATCTTCATTTCACATCATAGTAGTTTGTACAATGTTTCCCCTTCCATATATCAGAGTATTACTAGCTGTGTGGAGACTTCTTTAAAAATATTGACAGTCTTTAATTGTTGTATATGTGTCCTGAAATGAGGCGTATTACTGTTATAGCTATAGCTTGACATGGCCTGCTGAATTGTATTGTTATATCTCTGGTTTGATGGAATGGGGCTTTAGGATGTTATAGCAGTGGTTTGGCGAAATGAGACACTCTGTTCTAGTGTTATATCTATGGGTTGATGAAATGGAGTCCTCTGTTACATTGCTATGACTTGATGAAATGTAGCGCTTAAGTTAATTGTCCTGTCTAAGGTTTGATGAATTTGGATGCCCTTATTATATGACTGTATCTGTGATTTGATGGAACGGGACGCTTTGTTGTACCGTTATGTCTATGGCTACGTGAGATGGGACGTTCTGTTATAGTGTCGTGTCTATGATTTGATGAAATGGTGTTGGATAAACCTGGACTCTACTATAGTGTTACCGGGAAACGAGACGTTTTGTCGTAAAACGTTCATGATTTGGAGGATTGGGGCGCTATCTTTGTTTTCTGTATCTATTTATTATTTTCATTTACTTCAGGGCACCCAATACAAGTGTTACCAGAATCATAACACCGGCATAGGCTACTAACGCACATAAGTGTGACCATACCAGTGACCACAACATACTTAAAGATGGTTAACTCAATCTCATGCAGCGTCTTGTCCAGTCATATTTCGATACATGTGAATGTTCAGACGTACGCCGCATCGTCGTTTCAATCTGTATATTTGGTATTCTTGTTTATCGATACTTAATGTTAGTCCTAAAATATGATGCCCGAAGGAACTCTGGCAAATGCCACATGGATTATTAACTGTGTCACTGCGAGAAATCTTTCCCCTGTTAAATTTGAGTGACTGAAAGAAAGCTAGAATGTAATCGTAAACTCGTGCCTCTCACTCCGTCAGTCAGAGATGTCCTTAAGTTGATTTAAACCGTCTGGTGGTAGTCTAATAAACAAAATGAGGGTGGGCGCCATCGAGGTGGAGATTTTCGGAACATCTAGACCGGCTATTATAATTGTCTTGGACCCACCACGCCTGTGTCACATGTTCCTAAGTTTAACCCCTTCACTGCCAGGATGCCTTTAACCCCTTCACTGCGAGACTGTCTTTAATCCTTGTACTGCGAGGCTGTCTTTAACCTCTCCACTTCGAGGCTGTCTCATATTGTTTCTTGCTGCTTTCAGACCGTTTTACTCAGCTTCGGAGAGACTTTTGGAACTGGAGGGGTTAGATACAGCCCTCATCAGCAGCTTCACGGTTAGGGTGTAGCTGAAGAAAATCGCCTGGAGATACATGAATAATCCCACCCCACCAAAGAAAAAAAAAAATCGTAGTGGAAGACTTAAAAATATCATGCAAATTTAGCAGTGCGTAGACCCCTGCTAGAATGTGTGTGTGCATGTTTGTAAAAAATACAGTAAATAGTTAACTAAGTAAAAAAAAAAAATGTGGTCGTGGAGTTTATCATGTGAATTTTGGAGCACCAAGACTCGGGTTATCAAAGTAGATAAATGGATACATATGGAAATAAATGAGTAACTAAATGAATATATAAATAATAAGTTATCGTCGTGGAGCAAAAAATATCGTGCGAGTTTTGTAGCGTCTAGACCCTCGTTTGGAATGTGTTTGTGCGTGTTTGTGCTGTTTTGAACCCAGGAGACCCCAATGTCACACGTCCCTTGCGTTTATATTAGTGGGGATCTATTGTAAGGCGCGCTATATTAAGGGAGGGGCTTGGCATACGTGGCTGGTGGGTGGTGGGTGTGTGTTTGCGTGAGAGCCACCCCCTGCGTCCTTATCTTTACCCGTGTTTTTTTTTTTTTAAGTTAGGTCGTGTGTGTGTGTGTGTGTGTGTGTGTGTGTGTGTGTGTGTGTGTGTGTGTGTGTGTGTCCTTTTCGTCTGTATGTGCACTTTTCTGTACTTTGGCCACAGAACTGCACAAACTCGTCTGCTAATCTCATAATATAAACGAGTTGGCAAAGAAGAGGCTTGAGGGTGATTTATGAGTGTTTGTGAGCGTGTATGAAGGGAGGGGGAGTTGGCAAAGAGGGGGTTTGAGGATGATGTGTGTGTGTGTGTGTGTGTGTGTGTGTGTGTGTGTGTGTGTGTGTGTAGGTGGAGAGGGAATCGAGGACTACCACTGTAATCTATGGCATTTTTTTTTTTTATTCTCCTGAGGAAGAATGCTATTTTTTTTTATTTTCGTTTTGTCCTTTTGAGAATTACAACTAAGTATTAATATTTTTACTTATCTTTTTTTTTTTTTTTTATCGTTGAGAGAACTAAGACTGCGTAATTTCAAGTAGGCATTATTTTTTTCGATTTTTTATTTTTTACCGCGAGGACGAAAGACAAAAGTTTAATATAATAATCAGTCGGTAATGAAAAGAAATGAAAAAGTCTTAATGGAAACTGTTTATTAAGACTTTCAGTACATTGACGTATATTGTTATTTAATTTCTGAGAAGACGGATTTTTATGATAGCTCTTAATATTTTGTGGTATTTTAAGCCAAATCACCAAAATCATTCTCTCTCTCTCTCTCTCTCTCTCTCTCTCTCTCTCTCTCTCTCTCTCTCTCTCACGCATGAAAGACACTACTCTAAGAATGTCAGTAATTAAACACAACAAGTAAGGAATTGCGACAAACTCCTTTAATGCTGAGTTACTGAGTCCCACAAGTTAATGCTGAGCATGATCCTCCCATCTTCACCCCCCCGTCCCCGATGCTCTCCTCCCTCTTCTTCTTCTTCCACCCTCCCCCTCAGTCACCACTTCCCTTTTTGTTTCCTCTTCCAACTTTATTTTCATTCTGCTACTTTTCATCTCCTTCCTCTTTTCGTTCCTACTTTCCTCCTCCCTCCTTTCTTTCAACCTCCACCTCCCAACACTGCAACCTCTAGCCTCCCGCTCCCTTCACTTCCTCCCCTCTAGTCTCCCCAACCCCTCATTGCTCGCTGGCCGAGATAAAGGCTGGCTCATCCCGATATTATCTGCTCACTTAATTATGGCTTCGTTTCCATTCTACATTCTTTCCATTTAGTCTCCTCCTCCCTTCATAGCTCGCTTCCTTCTAGCCTCCCCTTCCCTTCACCTCACCTTTCCGTCTAGTCTCCCCTTCCCTTCACCTCACCCTTCCGTCTAGCCTTCCTCCTCCCTTCACCTCACCCTTCCGTCTAGCCTTCCTCCTCCCTTCACCTCACCCTTCCGTCTAGCCTTCCTCCTCCCTTCACCTCACCCTTCCGTCTAGCCTTCCTCCTCCCTTCACCTCACCCTTCCGTCTAGCCTTCCTCCTCCCTTCACCTCACCCTTCCGTCTAGCCTTCCTCCTCCCTTCACCGCTCCCTGGCTGAGAGGAACACAGTGGCTCATCCCGGCATTATCAGCTCACCTGGTAATTATGTCTCATTTCCTTTCGCGCAATCCCTTAATGCCACCCAGCCACACGGATCAGCCGAGAGAGAGAGAGAGAGAGAGTGAGTGAGTGAGTGAGTGAGTGAGTGAGTACTACCTCTTATAAACCGTTAACCCCTTCACTACGACGGTGCATTTATTCGTTTTTTTTTGCTATCTCCAGTCGGTTTTACTCAGTTTAAAGACATTTCAAACTGGACTTTTTTTAAATTACAATGTTCATTAACCCTTTCACTGAACTTTCCTAAGCTCAGTTTAAATGTCTGACAGCAGCAGTAATTAAAAAGAACAGCAAGAAAAAAAGTAAAAGGACGTCGCCATATGAAAGGAGTAAATCTTGTAGACGAGTTGGCAAAGAGAGGAGACCAAGAAAATATATGAGTGCGCGAGAGAAGCAGACGAGAGGTGAAGGTGGAGAGAGCTTTAAACATGCTCATGGGAAAGGAATGGGGGATGAAACTATGTTCAAGAGGAGGACAGAAGGGACATGAGGAGGTGAGGAGGGAGAAATTTGAAAGAGAGGAACAAGGAGGCAGTAGAGTGACAAGAAAAATAAATGAGGTTTGAAAAATCTGCCTTGCCGTGTGGTAGTCAATACAATCACTCAAAAATGGTTTGGATAAGTATCTGGCTTTTAATCCCCAGCTGATATTTTTTGTTGGTGAATATTACAAAAATCTAGTTGTCAGAAATTATGAGAAATGAAGGCACTGAAGCACAAAAGGGAAAGTAGAAGGTAGAATCCGAATATGAAGGAGCGAAAGAGCAGATTAGGAAAGGAAAGGAAGGAGGGAGAAGTCAGGAGATAAAGTATGAATGAAAGGACAGAATGGCATGGTGGAAAGTAGTAGGGAAGGAGTGAGGGGTGAGGGAATAAGGGAGAGAAGCGAAGGAAGTGAACAAATAACAGAGTAATGGGTAAGTGATAAAGCAGTAAGGAAGATGAACAGAAAAACTAGGAAGGAGAAATAGATAGGTTGCGAGAGTATGAAGGAGGGAGGAATCGAGTGGTGGTGGTGGTGGAGGAGGAGAGGTACACCGAGAGAGAGAAAATATAAAGATAAACAGAGAAAGTGAGGCTAGGGTGGATTATGGCAGGCTCGTATATTCACAGGCCCTGCTTACGATCTTAACCAATCGACATTTTTCCAACCCCCGGCCAAAAGGAGATCAGCTTTGCATAATGTGAGAGGGGTGCTGTGTGTGTGTGTGTGTGTGTGTGTGTGTGTGTGTGTGTGTGTGTGTGTGTGTGTGTGTGTGTAGCCTTAAGCCGTCACTACCTGTCTATCCCTCCAGCCCCCCTTCCCCCTCTTTCTTCTTTTCTCTCGTCCAGCTTCGGCCCCATCTCTCCTCCCACGTCTGTTTTCCCTCACCTTCTTCCTTCACCCACTCCCCTACTCTCTCTCTCTCTCTCTCTCTCTCTCTCTCTCAGAATATCGTACACATACTACCGACGGGAAAAATTTAGCAGATGTACTTTCATTGAACCTGCGTCCACTTGCACGAATGAGCACGGGTCTGTACGGAAAAGCTCGTGTTCTCACAGCAGAGCACGAAAGCGCTCTGAAAAAGCATGGACGTACACTCAAAATCACGGACGCATTAAAACACACACACACACACACACACACACACACACACACACACACACACACACACACACACACACACACACACACACACACACACACAGATCGTACGCTGAAAAATCCGGAACGCACTTTGAAAAATCCCGAACGGACTCACGAAATCAGACTTAATGAGAACGCATTTGTAAACCCCAAACACACCTTAAAAAAAAAATAAAAAAAAAAAAAAATCGAAAAAAATAAAAAAACACATGTCTACATGGACGAGCACAGCGAAGCGTGGGGTGACAGGGAAAGTACTGTAATGGCCTGGGGGAAAGTAGAGGTTCGCGTGTGGGCAATTTTCCTCTTTGCCTGAAGTTTAAGGCTTCTTGTTAACCGGTTCCTTAAAGTAAATTGCGCTGTAAGTGACCGGCCATGTTGTTACTGTTGTCTTTGTTGTTGGATGTGGTGGTGTTGGTGGTGGTGATAGTTGCGGTGGTGGTGGTGGTGGTGGTGGTAGGTGGTGGTGCAAGGAACTTATTTCTTATTGTAAATGCCAAAAAATTTTCCCTGATGTCATATAATACCCTGGAGTCCATTTTGTTCTTATTAACCCCTTCTGCGATGGCCTACTTTGTTCTTGCTATTTCCAGACACTTGTATTCAGCACAGGAGAAACTTTTCGAATGGGAGGAGTTAAATATATCTTTCCCTATCTCCTTTCCTACAAGATATCTCCCCACACGCTGAATTCAGTGGCCTGGCGGCAGCAAGAATTAATAAACATCATTCCCTGTGGCTGCAGGGTTAAGTATTTATGTACTGTGCAGACTGAACTAGATACACATATGTTAGAACTGAGATGTTTGGATGTAGGCTTCACGAACTCCCTCTCACTACCCGGGGACTCTCCTTAGTTTAAAAGAATCGTCTGGTGTTAGCAAGAATGAAGTAAACTAGTAACATAAACCCGTCTGCGATACCGGATTGAAGTTAAAAGTGATGCGACAGTGTGCACTTGAAAAAAATTAAATCAATGATTAATTTTGCCACGTCGTAAGATTTTCTTCAGCTCAGAAAAGACTTCCAGGTGAAACAGTTTGATGTAACACCCACAGCCCTCTCAGTATGATGACACCTCAGATTTTTACTCTTGAATTCACCCCCCACTCCCCTTGCTCCCACCTATTTTATTTAGCCTAAGAGGGATCCCCGGTAATGAAAAGGTTAACAGAGGCGACAGGATAAACACACAGGCCTTGGCAAATATTATGGTTACTCGTATACCCTGTCAGACCTCAAGACACACACACAGAATTTATACGGAGAGAACGGACTGTGTGATACCGCGTCTAGGCCAGAGTTCTGGGAGATGGATAATTACAAGAAGCAGGAGGAGGAGGAGGAGGAAGACTTGTATTCTCGTCAGCAAATGGGGCTCTGTAGCACGTCTTCGTTACTAGGTTATTTAACCCTATGGGACTCTAATACTCTCTTGTAATGTAATTATGGATACTGTACCTTCCTCCTTCCCTCACGGCATGGACCTTCTCGACGGGAAGCTATCACATTTCTCTCCTTTTCTCATACAGTACACTTGAGATAGTACAGTTAATTTTACAGCTTCAAATAACCTCGTTGCAGGACAGTAGGTCTTCTGGTATTTGTAGTTCCAAGGTAGTCGTGTATATATTCCTCCCCAACCTCCTCTCACTCACATTCTTTACCTTCTCCTCCCCTCCCCAACCTCCCCTCACTGTCATTCTTTAAATTCTCCTCCCCTCCCTTTTTCCCAGTCCCTCTCCCCCTCCCTCGTGGATAGGCATTGGACTAAGGCATGATACTCCCGGCTTAACCTGTGCCCGAGGATTAACCTGTACCCAAACCCCTCTACCTGCTGCTTCCCCATACCCCAGCTCTGCCGCACAGCAACAACAGCAGTACCATCAGTAACAACAAAAGTAACAAGAGCATCATCATCATCATCATCATCACAAACACCACGAATGCCACCAACAGGAACACCATCTTCAACAAAATCACTTGCAGCATCACCATCAACAATATCACTACCATCATGATTATACACCACCACCACCACCAGTATCAACAGCAACAACAACAACTCAGCTATTTCGGCTGGATCTGTTAATCTCTGTAAAAAGCTCTGTGTCCGGTGTTGATGCAGACTTTTTTTTCACGTTTTTTTCAAGGCTATTTTTTTTTTTTTTATCGTATATTCGTTTTCAAAGTTTGGAAAATAATTGCCCCACTTTTTTTACCCCAGGACATAATTTTCCAGTGCCAGTGATAGTTATACTGTGTGTCAGTGTTGTCAGAGAAGCGGTATGTTATAGAGGTGAGTGGCGACCGTGACTGCCCCGTGTCATGCCCGGTTCACGCTGTATATTAGTCTTTTGGGTCAATATATTTGCTGTTCGGTTATTCTAGTGACGCCTGTATGGATTCATATCACACACACACACACACACACACACACACACACACACACACACACACACTTAGACATTTAGGAAGCGATGCAGTGTAAAATGGTTTGTTGCGAGAACCGTAATAGACAGCACTGGTACCAGCACCATGGACACGTCATTCCCGGTACCAGCTCAGCGTGATGGTGCCGCCACGAAGGTTAAAGGTAGAACTGACACGCGGTACAGATGTGAAGGAATGTAGTCGTTGGGCCAGTGGTTTAGGGTGTCAGTGGGGGTGACGATTCGGTGTTTTGCACGTGAGTTAGAATAAACAAGAGGCGGCATAGGAGGGTCACCTGCCGCAAAATATTACTGACTACATTTAGCAGGAGAGGATTTACTTTTTGGCTACACCTAGCAAGAGTGGACGATATTTTTTAACTACATCTAGCATTTTGTGACCACACCTAGCAAGAGTAGATGCAATTTTTTACTACGCCTAACAAGAGTGGATGCTATTTTTTTTTTTTTTTTTTACCACACCTAGCAAGAGTGGATGATATTTTTGTTCTGTGAGCGATAATCAAATTAGAGTTTAAAGCATTTTAATCCCATATAAAACTGCAAAACCCGTCCGAGACAACGTTATACATTCTCAAAACTAGGGGCCAAAAATGGAGTAAGTAGTATTTAGGGTGAGAGCGTCATTCTTAGAACATCATTATCATTATCTTTGTCATCTGTCTTTTTCATCTTCTTATTCTTATTCCTCTTTTCTTTCGACTTCCTCTTCTTTTCATCCTCTTCATCTTCCTCCTCCTAACTCTTGCCCTACTTGCCTCTGTCTTAAAAGAAGTTATCATGACTCAGGAACAGGACGGAGGAAAACATACAATTACTGCTGTACAATCTGGCCTCTGTTTGTGTGTGAAGTGGAGGGGACAAGAGAGGGGAAATGAGGGGAGGAAGGGAGGGGGATAAAGATGCTGAAGATGATGATGATGATGATTCAGGGAGATTGATTCACCCTTTCTTTTTCTTCTTCTTCTGGGAGCTTACCCTTCCACCACGAGAGTCCTCCCTCCCCGCGTGATTACATACATCAGTCACCTCTCTTGTCTCTTCTCATATTCTTTTTACCAGTCTTTCTCTCTCTTCTCCTCTCCCATCCATCTCCTTCCCGTCCTACCATCTCTTTGCTTCTTCTTGAAGCGAGAAAGGTCGTATCTGCCTTAGTAATCTCCTCAGTTCTTTCATCTCATATTTCTCCTTTTCCTTATTTTTATTTTTTGCTTTTCTTTTTCCTGCTCCCCCGCCAATTTTCTTTCTTTTTCCCATTTCTTATTCTTACTTCCTTTCTAATTCTCTTACTTCTATTTATGTATCGTTTTTTCTTCCTGTTTCTTCTCTGCATTTTCCTCCCCTCTCTATCTCTGCCTCACTACTCTCCCATCCATCCTCTTCCTCCTCCTCTGCCCCTCTTAATCCATCCCCCTCTCTTCTTCTCCCATCCATCTGCTATCCATCCAGCCACAGTCTCCATTCTTCACAGTCATAATTATCTCTTTCATCTCCACACCTCCGTTATCTTCTTCCACTTAATCTCTTCCTGTATAGTTTAGTCTTGTTTGTCGCATCTTCTTCCTTTATTCCTTCTCTTCGTCATTCTCTCTTATTTATCTCCCTCCTCCTCCTCCTCCTCCTCCTCCTCCTCCTCCTCCTCCTCCTCCGTCATCCATCTTCCATCCATCCAACCACTGTCCTGGCCTTTGTTCACAGAGATCATATCTGTCCTCTTCATCTTCACTGCTCCTTATTATTCTGTCAGGTCTCCTCCCTCGTCTTTATCTTTTGTCTTCCTCCTCCTCTTCATCTTTTCTTCCTTACTCTTCTCTTTAGCCCTCAATCTTCTTTCTAATATTTGTCGTCCTTTCTTCCATATTGCTCCTTTCGCCCTCTTCCCTTTTCTATTTCTCACTTTCTTCAGACATCCACTTTCCTTTTCCATTTCCCTCTCTTCCATCTTTCTTCCTGCTCTCTCTTGTCTCTTCTCCTTCCTCCCTCTCCCTTTTACCCTGTTTTTCATATTCTATCTTCCTATCTCGTCCTTTCCTTCTTACAGGTCGTCCATTCTTCCTTACATTTCTTCTTCCTTTCTCACATTTTCTTGGCATTTTCTTCCCATTCCTTCTTTCCTTCCTATATCTGATTTTCTCATCTTTCCCTCCAACTTCTTGCGTTGTCCATTTCCTTCTCCCCCTCCTCTTCTTTTTCTTCAGCCATCCCTTTTCTTTCCACTCTTCGTCTTTTTTTTCCATTCATCCTCCTTTTCTCCTTTCTTCTCCCTTCCTTCCCAGTCTCCTCTCTTTTTCTTCCTTTTTCCTCCAGCGTTTCTTCCATTCTCGCTTCTGTTTTGATTCTGCTCTTTCCCCCTTTCTTCTCAATTTTTTTTCCTACTCTTCTTCCCTCCTACATTGTTCCCCATCTCTCTCTCTCTCTCTCTCTCTCTCTCTCTCTCTCTCTCTCTCTCTCTCTCTCTCTCTCTCTCTCTCTCTCTCTCTCTCTCTCTCTCTCAGATATGCTCCTACTCCAATTCCACCCACAGACAGTTTTTCTCCATACTTTTCCACTACTGAGAATTTGTTGCTACTTTAATGTCTCTCTCCTTCCTATTCCTCCTTCCCTCCCTCCCTCCTTCCTTCCTTCCTTCCTTCCTTCCTTCTCTTCTCGCTTTCGCTTCTTCCCCTGTCCTTCCTCCTCCTCGTCCTTCTCCTCCTCCTTCCTTACTGTTCTTTTATTCCCTCCCCTCCTTTCTCCTCTTTCTAAGTTTTGTCTCTTCTCTCTTCCTCATATTTCTCCTTTCGCTGTTCGCTTTTCTCCTCCTCCTCCTCCTCCTTCTCCTCCTCCTCCTCCTCCTCCTCCTCCTTCTCCTCCTCCTCCTCCTCCTCCTCCTCCTCCTCCTCCTCCTCCTCCTCTTTCTGCGTCACCTACTTTTTTCGTCATTCTTGCTTTGTACTTCTTCCCCTTCGTCTTCCTTTTTTCCAACCTTCTCCGCTTTTTTTTAATTATTTTTTTTTTACGAGTTAATGAGTAACCATAGCATCTCTTCCCCGCCATATGACACGTGTTTATGGGGCTTTGATTATGATTTGTGTGCTAATTATACAAACTTTATGTCCGTATGAAAAAGATATAAATAACGCAGGAAAATAAATCGCTAAAGAGGTGCTGGGGAAAAAAAATCTGCAGTATGCACTATGTAACCCCCTCACTCCGATGACGAATTTTTTACTACCACAAGACGATTTTAGTCAGCTTCGGGAAAACCTCGTGCTGCAGGGGTAAAGGAAGGCTCAGTCCAACCCCTCCTGATCGGAAAGAGTCTGAAAAATCGTCTGGAAACAGCAAGAATGAACGGGTAAAGCGTGTCACCGGGTTGAAGGGGTTTATATAATCGTCTGGCGCGGGCGAGAAGAAAGTGAAAAAAGGACGGTTTTATTTAGGGGTGTATTGGAGGCTGGCCATCTCGTAAGATCATTGTCTCTCTCCTAAAGTTAATGAAATCTTTTGGCGATGGTAGAACTATATTATGGCATCGATTTGTGGAGGGTAGTTTTTCTCCTGTTTCCCCTTCTCTTTTTATCTCTCCTTCTCTTTTTCAGTTCCTCCTCCTCCTCCTCCTCCTCCTCAATCATCATCTCCACGCCTCCTGTCTACCACATACAGAGGTCGTTAGTCGTCTCTGATCAATTCCCATACGCCTCCTCCTCCTCCTCCTCCTCCTCCTCTTCATCTTCTTCCTTCCCTTCTAGCTTCTTATCCTCCTAACCTTCTTACATGTCTTCCTCACGAGCCATCCTGCCCATACCTCTAATCTCCCCAATACAGAGGTCTTTAGGCTTTAATCCCTTACTCTTCCTCTTGCTTTTATTACTTTTATTCTTCTTCTTCCTCCTCCTCCTCCTTACTAATCTTCTCCCTTCTCCTCGTTACTAATCTTCCTCCTCCTCCCCCTCCTCCTATTTACTAGTCTTTTGCTGCTTCTCCACCTCCCCTCTCTCCCTCTTCCTCCCCTCCTTACTTTCCCTCCCCAGCCTCCTCCACCATCTTGCTCCCCATAGCTCCTCCGTGCCCCATAGCGAGGTCGTTAGCTGTCTCTGCGGGGGGCGGCCGAGGAGCAGTCACTCGAGAATTGGATGCTGCGTCTCGGGGGAAGCAGGGGGCGGGGGGTCAGAGGTTACGTAAGAAAGAAGATTTTGATAGGTTCTCTGTGTGTGTGTGTGTGTGTGTGTGTGTGTGTGTGTGTGTGTGTGTGTGTGTGTGTGTGTGTGTTTATTTTCCATTTTTCATATCTGCGAGTACGAGGTAGTGGACGTGACGGCGGAGAGGAGGTTACGTAACGAGGTGGTATATACTGTTATTCCCTTTTCCATCAACCTCACCCAGCGTAATACCTGAAGGTTTGGGTGGGGACTTGTGGCTTCTGTTTATGTTCCTGGTTTTTTCTTATTATTTTCTCGTTTGGGAATAGAGATTCTGGGGGAGAGGTTACGAAAGAAATTGTTGTTGTTGTTATCTTTATCAGTCTGACTTTTTCACATGCCATATATTTTTCCGTGTAATTTCATCTTTTTTCCCGTGTCTGGCAGTTGGGTTGGTGTTTACGGGAGACGGTTTTTCGGAAGGAGGTACAGGTATTATGCGTTGTTTATACGATATTCATTTTTCCTTCTTCTCATTTCCACGTCATTTCATCGTTCTTTCGTATGTGTGTATGTTACTGCTTCGGCATTAAACTCCACTCTCCTTCCCTTACCTCCCTCACACACCGTATTGTTAATCTACCTCTTACTTCAGCCATCCTCCTTTCTTGCACCTTCTTCTTCACGCTCTCACCCTCCACTTGCTCCATATACTCAGATCTCCTCAAAATACTTCTCCTTAAGCTCTTTTGAGATTTTTTCGTGGTTCTCCTCAGGCGATTGTAATAAACTCTGAGAGTTTTTTTGTAGATGGAGAGGTTAATTAAAGGCTTCCGTCCGTGAGAGTTTTTCAATATAATAATTAAATGGGGCTCTAGTGACAGCAGGAATGAATTATAAAAGATATCTTAGTCGTCAAGAGGATAATGGTATTCAAACATGGTGTGTAGCTCCCCTAGATTTTTCAAGTATTCTCTGAGCTCATTTTTTTTTTTTTCGGATAAATAATGGACAGTTTGAGATGTAATACTACTTTTGAACTCGAATATTAAAAAATACGGTTGCCGGCTGCGACTGGAATTTTACCGCTGGAGGGATGATGATGATGATGATGAGGAGGAGGATACTGATGAGTTTGTTGTTATTGTTGGTTTTATTATTATTATTATTATTATTATTATTATTATTATTATTATTGCTGTTGTTGTTGTTGTGGCTGTTTTATTGTTATTTCGATATTGTATATTTCATTATAATAACTTTGGACCCTATATAACAGGGATATTATTAGGGGAGGTAATGGACACTCATCATGCAGCCTTACCACCCAACTTAACCTGAGGAGTGAACTGTCCTTTATCTGCCACATTCCTTCCCTCTTGCTCATCAAAGGACACCCCTAGGGTAAAAATTCTGGAGGCGTTTAGGCTAACTATTTATTTATTCATTACTTATTTATTTATTTTTATTAAGGGGAATACCTGGAACAGCGCCGCACACCTGACCGGAAGGAGGTGAACGTGTGTTGGCAGAAAATTAATGAAAACTTTGAGATGGAAAAGGAAGGGAGCGTGGTGTTTGGGAAGAGGCATTTGACCGCATTTATTTTTTTTAACAATATCGATCATGTACGCAGGTCCCAAATTTCAGACTGTTATTTACTTGGACATTCATGCTTAATGTCTCTTCTGTTATATACTGAACATGTTATATATGGAATTGGGTTTATTAGTGGGGATGGTTTAAGAGGCACCATCCTTGTCATATATAACCAATGAACGGAGTGATAGCAAATTAAAAAAAAAAATGCAAAAGCCGGGATTAAATCTATGACCACCAGATTCCCAAGCCTACTACTCTGCCCGCCCCACCGCCCCCCCACCACCAGCAGACCCACATGATACGCCACAAAGCACATTTAGAGAGAGAGAGAGAGAGAGAGAGAGAGAGAGGGAGAGAGAGAGACGGGAGAGAGACGCCCACGAAGCATGAAGCAGAGGTAATTTACGATCAGAGCCTAATGGGCCGGAAAAGGCAAGAGTGGCAGAGATATGCAGACAAAAGTTGGACGTGTAATGTGTGTGTGTGTGTGTGTGTGTGTGTGTGTGTGAGAGAGAGAGAGAGAGAGAGAGAGAGAGAGAGAAGGGGGGACGAAAAAGGAGGAAAACGAAAAGTTGTTCTTGGTAGGAATAGTTCATTTGGGTGAAGGTTATTCCAATACTGAATGAAATGGTCTGACGGTAGACGGACGAAAACAGAGACGTCATCATCATAATTAAAAGGGTTAATATTCCTAAGATTTAATGTAAAAAAGACAAAAATTTCGGTATGGTAACTGCTACGTGTGCAGTTACTGGCAGGGGACTAAGCGTACTACCCTTCCCTTACTGGCTGATAGTCGAGAAGCTTTTGAGTTTCATATTCATTTTTTTAATACCCCACACCATTTTCCGTGAAGGATGTTGGTTACTAAAGAGATAATGCTAACAGTGTCATAAAATCATAGTAATATTAGGAAACGTAAAGATTTGTATAACTTTAAGGGCAACTTGTGTAAAAATCTATTTGCCTTTTTCGTCCAACCTCACAGCGTCGGTTGAATTCGTCCTCCTGTCTGTGATTCGTCCACCCAGGGTCCACAGAATTGAAGGGCGTGTTTGAAGTGGCGGGTGGGATACGAGAGAGGGGGGGGGAGAGTGTTCTGTTAATGAGCCGTCGGACACAACTGACCATGGGAGCATCACAAAACAGGTGCAATTAACCGATCCACAAGACCAGCTGTGTGGGCTTTGACGTGCGAATAGCGGCCTTTGTGATGCGTTTTTTTTTTTTTTTTTTTTTTTTTTTTTTTTAGGGGTTAGGGAGTTTTTTTTTGGCGGAGGGTGGGAGGATTGGTGGGTTGGGGTTAAGGGGGTGATGGGGGTTATGGGGGTCCGAGGGTGGGAAGTGGGGAGTGTTTTGTCAGCGTGGTTGGGAGGTGGGTATTTATGTGGTTCGGTTATTGTGGGTGGTTGTGTGGGTGTTGGGGTACGTGGTGGTGGTGGTGGTGTGTGTGTGTGTGTGGGTGTGTGTGTGTGGGTGTGTGTGTGTGTGTGTGTGTGTGTGTGTGTGTGTGTGTGTGTGTGGAGTGGAGGTGGGAGGAAAGCAAATTTACAGTGAAACTAATTTGTGTCTGGCAAAATATGAGTGTGGGAAGAAATGGTGAGGCATAATTAGAAGATGCTAATATCAGCGGGTGCAGCATCTCTCCCTCTGTGACATGTGGCTCTGCAGTATCACACATTTAGTAATTCTCTCTCTCTCTCTCTCTCTCTCTGAAGTATTATACATCTAGCAATTTCCCGTCTCTAATATGTTTGGGTGTGCAGCATTTCTCGTTTTACTGACATACTCCTACGTGGTGGTGGTGGTGGTGGTGGTGGTATAAATACACTAGTTCGTAACTGTGGGGCGGTACTATGGCGATCCCCAGGCCAGCCACGAGACCTATGGATAAAGTTTTGTATACCGTAGCCTGCCCTCACGTGAAATATAGGTAGGGACCTGTACTGTAAATTCGACGGTTGCGTGTCGTAGTTTGGGAGTCATTTTCGTGTCAGTCATTCCATGTCAAATACTATCATCATGAATAATTTGCAAACGTAGAGCTTGGGGGCAACCTCCATACGGTGCTCAGCCACGGTGCTCATCGTAACTTGGGAGTTTGAACCTGTTGTGGCTTATTCATAGACTCTCCTGGGATAGGAAACCACGACATCATGCTGGTTACCAGTTACCACCCCTAGGTTTTACCCTAGGTGTTCATTTTACCTACCAACCCACCAGCTGCCCACACCAGGATTTGAACCCTGGCGCAATCGGTATGGCAGCATCATAACTAACAGTGTGTGAGTCTGCAGTAGCCCGGCATACCTTCAGTAATAAAATGTGCTCTACTCCATCCGTGCTGAGAGCGTGGGTATAATATTATGTGGCGCTTAATACGTCGCCTAGCGCTGAACTAAAATTACACACCTAAATGTTTGGCAGTGTGATGGCAATATTCTCTCGAGTTTAATACTACGTACCTACTGGCTATGCAATGGGAGTGTTATAGAATAAAATGAATAGCTTGATGGATGGATAGATAGATAGACAGGCATATATAGATACATACATAGATAATTACATACATAGGGACATGAATGGATGGATAGATAGACAGATACAGACAGACAGACAAAGATACAGACACAGACAGATATATACAGATAGGTAGAGATAACTTGACATTTCATAATTATTTTTAGTTTGATGCAGGGGACAATAGATTTTTAAGTGCGAGAGTTCATTCCCCGTATTCTCAAAGACACATGCATAGGCTCAGTTGTCACTCGCAGGTATAATCATTTTTCCCTAACTTGGCCATAAATCCCCATCTCGCCATCTTGAATGCTGAAGTGTAAGAATAGAGTGACACTAGCTTATAATGCTAGTCACAAAGAAGTGCTATGGAAAGTATATAGAATCGTAGCATTGTCCTTTCGGCAAAGCTATGAGAAGTAAGCTGCAAAAGGACGAAAATCTGGGACAAGAAAGAGTACAAACAGGATAGTATTTATTTATATATTTATTTATATTCATTTATTATATTGCAGGCAGCACAGTGACATGGGAAATTATTGCACTGCCTTTTCCCAGTCCATTCTAGAAAAAAAAAAAAAATGTTATCGACGAAGTAGAAAGATCTTTTTTTTTTTTTTTAGTTTCCCGTCGTGTTTTAGTCTATTCCACCCAACGCCAAAAAAACACCAAAATATTTAATTCCAATGAGCGTGAGTCATAGAAGCCTGGGAGGGTTAATATTACTACAGAAAGTGGGTTATAGGAGCCAGAATAATATTACTGTGCCCTATATTCCCTGTCCCAGTTTATTCGTACCTAGGAGTAGAACCGAACGTAAAGTGATGTTTTGGCAGCCGTGTTTTGTGGAGGAAATGTTTGGCTGTTTTCCGTGTCAAGAGTTGAGTGTTTGTGTTAATGTTTGGGCATATGTGTAGGTGAAATTGTGTGTATTGTGTGTTTGTGTCTCTCTGGTTGTGTGTCTTTGTGTGAGTGTGTGTTTTTTTTTTGTGTATATGTTTGTGTGTTGGTGTGACCGTGTCTGTCTGACTGTGTATTCTGGTGATGTGTGTTCTTTTGTTTGTGTATATATGTGAGTGTGTTTATATGATTGTTTATGTGTGTATGTGATGTGTTTATTTGTGATTATGCGTATGTGTGATTGTATTTGTGTATTTCTGTCTGTCTTGTGATGCGTGTTCGTGACGTGGTGCGCTTATGTATATGGTTGTGCCCGATCCGTAAAAGACAGTATGAGTACGTCGGTTAACACTCTGAATCCGACAACTGCTTCACTGTATTGCGGCAATTTCCAGACGATTTTACTTAGCTTGAGATAGCCCCATAGGAGTGAAGGGATTAAAGGAGGCCAGATCAAACCCCCTCCAGTTCATAAAGTGTCTCTTAACCTAAATAAAATCGTCAGTGCAAAATCAGGTAACTTTTTTTCTTATAATTTTTTTCTTACAGGAAATTTAGCGGAGTGTGCTGTAATTAGGATCTTAATTAATGTCTTTAAATTTCGCGTAAGGTTTAGGGTTAATTAAGGTGAGGCAGTTAGAGGAGGCGGGGTACTAATTACACATTTAATTAACCACGTCAGGGTTAATTTCCTGCCAGTCTGTTTACGCTTGTTTCCGTGGATCGCTACCGGGTTATACATTTACACGATAGGGGGTCTGTGTGTGTGTGTGTGTGTGTGTGTGTGTGTGTGTGTGTGTGTGAGAGAGAGAGAGAGAGAGAGAGAGAGAGAAAGAAAGAGGAGGGGAGGGGAAGGAGTAAGAATGTGGAGGCAAAGAAGGTACGAAAGTGAAGAGAAGGAGGAAAAGTCTGGAGGAAGAGTGGGAGGGTTTGGAAGTAGAAGGAGAGGTTATGGAGAAAGAGAGGGGTTGTTGATGTAGAGAGGGGAAGGGTGTGGAGGCAGAGAGAAGGAAAGGAAGAAGGGAGGAAGGACGGGTGTGGAGGTAGAAGGTGAGAGAGGGAGGGCGGTGTGCAGGTAGATAGAAGGAAGGAGGGAGGGAGAGACGGTGTGGAGGTAGAGGGAAGGAAGGAAGGAAGGAGGGAGAGACAGTGTGGAGGTAGAGGGAAGGAGAGAGGGAGGGAGGGAGACGGGACTCAAGTATAACAATGAGAACTGGAGGAAGAGGAAAGAAAGGAAGGAGGCCGTAGAGAATAGGGAGTAGGGAAAATAGCGGAGATGCCTGGATAAAGGAAGTGGGGGTGATAGGAGGGAAGAGGAAGGAAGGAAGGAAGGAGGAGAAGCGTAGAGATAGTGGAAGAGGAAGGCGAGTGGATAGGGGGAGCATGTGGAGGCAAAAGAGGATAACGAAAGAGATACAGATTATTTTATTTTTTTATTTATTTTTTTTCGACGCACCGTACTATCAGGGTTGGCAGCAAATCCGTGTTCATTCGATACGGTACGAAGCCATCACGGTACGGTTGTTGTTGTTGTTTTGTTTTGTTGACGGTACGTAAATCTGGGGTAAATAGGGAAGAGGGGTGAGGGGGATGCTGGGGAGGCTGTGTGGGGGGAGTAGGGTAGAGAGAGATAGGAAATGTTGGTGAGGAAGTATGTATGAGGGGAAGCTCGGAGGGAAGAGGGATAGGAGGGAAGAAATGATAGAGAGAGAGAGAGAGAGAGAGAGAGAGAGAGAGACCTGTTTGCATACCTCAACTCCCATGTCACTCACTTTTTTCCTCCTTGAACCTGACTCATGTGCGTGTTTGTTTTTATGTGCGTTTTTGTGAGATTTACTGTACAGGTGTACATGTGTATGTTTCTTAGGTATTAGTGTCCATCCTAGCAACATACATTTTTCTCACAGGACTTGGTTGTGTGAGGATGTCTGAGAATGTGTGTGTGTGTGTGTGTGTGTGTGTGTGTGTGTGTGTGTGCTGGAATATTGGACATTATTACCATTCTGGAATTGATGCCTGTTGATAGCTGTCAGGAAATGGGGGTAGACAGACTGGATGTCTGAGAATGATAGACAGGGGGTGACGGGGGGTGACGGGGCAAGCGGTCCTCTCAAAGGCCGTCCCAGGCTGTCTAACTGACGGACGGTGACTGTGAACAGGACAGGGTAGAGATGGGACGGGGATAGTGGGGTAATGGGGGAGCAAGTTCGAGGACAGTAAGTTTAGAAAGTGAGTTTGGGGGATAGAAGAGCGAGTTTGAAAGAGAGAGAGCGAGAGAGCGTAGGAGGAGGGGAGTGGAGGGTCAAGGTGAGTTTTGTAAGGAGAGTGAGTGAGTCAGAGGATAGAGTGAGTTCTTGTGATGGGTTGCGGAAATGGTCGAGTGAGTCTGGACAGTGAGTGCGTGAACTTGTAAATAAATGAGATAGGATCAGGGTGAGTAACAGGAGTGAGTGAGTTGATTAGCGTCAGAGTGAGTAAGTGGGTGAGTTCTGAAAGTGACTTAGTGAGTGACATAATCAGGCTTGAGGGGTAAGTGACTTTGAGAAATGAATGACAGCATGGGATATGAATGTGTTAGTACAGAGACGGACGAGTGAGTAGGGAGAGTAGGTGAATGGGTGAGTGGGTGGAAAGGGAATGAGTGAGTGAGTCAGAGGGGAGAGAGAGATGGAGTTAAGCACGAAAAGTAAGTGACTGAGTGAATGAGATTTGGGATACGTGAGAGAGAGATTTAGGAATGAATAAGTGAATGTAGAAAGTAAGTGGGTGAATCAAGGAAGAAAGTGAGTGAGCTTGGGTTATATTCAAATCCTTTATCTGTTCTTTAATCTGCTGCTCACCCTCCTAGACGCTGTATTGAGAGAGAGAGAGAGAGAGAGAGAGAGACAGACAGACAGACAGACAGACAGACACAGACAGAGACACAGACAGACAGACACAGACACAGCCAGACACAGACACAGACAGACAGACACAGACACAGACAGACAGACTGAGGGACATACAGATAGACACACAGACAGACAGAGACAGACAGAGAGGGAGAGAGGGAGGGAGAGAGAGCGTGCCAAATGCCACATCAATCACTCGAATATTTACTTAGAGAAAATGAATGCGAGGGAAATGAGGGGGAAGGAAGAGAGAGAGAGAGAGAGAGAGACTAACAAAATAATAAATGAGAGATAATGCATAATACTAATAATTAAGAGATGAGAAAAGAGGAAAAAAGGAAGAGGAGGGAATGAAAAGAGAGAAGAAAGGAAAGGCGTGATGGGACAAAATAAGGAACAGAAGAAGACAAGAAGTATGAAATAAAGGAAAATAATGCCAGGAAAGTGGAAGAGATAATTCAGAAGCAGGAGAAATAAGAGACGAAGAAAATGCAAGGAGAATGAAAGGAGAAAGCTATAAGAGAAAGTATGAGAAAAGAAATAGAGCAATATAACAGGAAAGAGAGGGATTATGAGAGTATGGAAGAGAAATACTAGCTCAGGAGGAAAATGCAAGAGGAATGGAGTGAGAAGAAAACAGAACAGATGAAATAACTAGGGTGAAAAGCAGGAAATGGAAGACAGAGTGAAAATGAAATTGTAAATTCTGTGAAAAGGAAGATAAATGGATTTGTCGAGAAAGAGGGGAATGAGAGGAGGAGCCCGAGAGCAGGAGGAATAATGAGAGAAACAAAGAGGAATAATTAAAGAAAGGAGAAAGCAAGAGGACAGAAAAGAAAGGAGGAAGGAAAAGGAAAATAAAGAGAAAGCAAAGTAATAGAGAAGAGAAAGAGGCAAAAGCAAGAGAAGAGAGAGAGAAGAAAGGTTAAGAGACGAGAAAGAAAAAGAGAAGAGAGGAGAGAATGTAAGAGGAAGAGGAAGAAGAGGGTTGTGGAGACGTGTTAGACCAGAGGCGGCGTCAGGAAGGGCTCGCAAAAAGTGTAATATGTGAGACCCACGATATTTGGAGCGTGGCTGGTGAGTCATTGGGGTGAGTCATTTGGGGGTGAGTCAGTGAGGGTGTGGGATTCAGTCAATGAGTAAGTTGAGAGGTTGTCGTTTGAAGGATTGTCAGATGGGGTTGAGTAACATGGGGTTGAGTCAGAAGGAGTTGAGTCAGATGAGGTTGTTGAGTCAGATGGGGTTGAGTCAGAAGGGGTTGAGTCAGAAGGGGTTGAGTCAGATGGGGTTGAGTGAGAAGGTGTTGAGTCAGATGGGGTTGAATCAGATGGGGTTGAGTCAGATGGGGTTGTTGAGTTAGATGGGGTTGAGTCAGAAGGGGTTGAGTCACAGGGTTTTCACTTTAGATTGAGTTAGGTTGAATCGTTGAGTCAGTGAAGTGAGCCAGTGGGTGTGAGTCGAGAGGGGTATGAGTGAGCGAGGGTGTCAGTCAGTGAGTGTGTGTCGATGTGGGTGTGAGTGAGTGTGAGTGTTAATGTGGGTGAGTCAGTGAGGAGATAAGTCAATGAAATTCACACACACACACACACACACACACACACACACACACAGAAGCGAGTCATATATCCAAGGCAGCATTTATAATTACACCCAGAAATTTATCTGACAAAAGCTGAATATGTATACTGCTGTTGGTGTCAGACTCTCTCTCTCTCTCTCTCTTATCATCTTCCTCTTGTATTTATCATCATTCCTTCGTATTTATTATTATTACGCTTTGTATATTATTATTATTTTTATTATTATTGTTATTATTATTATTATTATTATTATTATTCCTCGCTTAAAGAGTGAATGAGTGTTTGGCCTGTTCATAGATCACGATTGTTAGTTCTCTCACTTTTATCTTTTATCTTCTGTTTCCCGATCTTCCCTGAGGTGGGCAAGAAATGTCATGGTGATGATGATGACGATGATGATAATGATGATGATGATGATTTTTTATTTTCTTTCTTCCTCGCTTTTATTGTTTTCATATCATTATTTCTTACACTTCCTATCCTTCTTCTGTCTTCGTATTCCTTTTTCTTTTCCCATTTTTTTTTCCTTTGCTCTAACCATTTTCTTATGCGCCCATTCTTCTATTCCTCCCTCCCTAGAGAGAGAGAGAGAGAGAGAGAGAGAGAGAGAGAGTACAAAGGAGTACAAAGGAAAGCTAACAGCAGCAGACTTGTTGGTCCTTTCGTGGCTGTTTGGTATAGGAAAGGTTATAACTAAGAAAACTAAACTATCAGCTAAAGACAAAGATAAAATAGCTGGAAGGCTCCCCCACCCACCCACCAAATCCTCCAGCCGAAGCCGGCAGGAAATAGTAAGAAGAACCACCATACAACATAGAAAAACTGTCATGGAAGTTTCATAGGAAAGAGAGAAAGGATATTTTATTCTACACTATCAACCTGAAAGGAAGGGTAACATTAAGTGAGCAATATTATCGATGATGTTCAGCAGGTGTATCTTCCAGGTTCTGAAAAAGAAAAAAAAAAACATGCCCCACAGAAATGTGTTATTCAGGAGTGAAAATACTTAGCTGGGGGTCAGATGACAGACTCTTATCCAAACGATTTTTAAAGGTTAGTACCGTATCACAGTTTACTACTTTTGAGGGCAGTTTGTTACATATATTTACAACTCTGTTAAAGAAGAAAATGGTTAGCTTCATGTGATGTGAGGGAAGGAGGGAGAGAGGAGGGGGGGAAGCGCTGAAGGGGAATAAGACTGAAGTGTTGAAGTGTTGGTGGGAGGTTGAAGATGAATGGACACTAAGACGGAGCTAAAAAGGAGAGAGAGAGAGAGAGAAAGAAGGGGGGGCAGTGGGAGGAGAGACGCTGACTTAGAGAAAAGAGGTATTGTCAGACCTGAATTGTTACACCAAAGAAGGAGGTTATGTTCCACCTCTGCTTGTCTGTGGTCTGTCTGCCTGTGGTCTGTGTCTGTTGGCCTGTCTGTCTGCCTTATTTGTCTATCCAACTGTCTTGCTGCATAGCTCTTTATTTATCCATATATCTGTCTGTCGATCTGTCTGTCTAACGCTGTCCACTGGATTAGGGGATAAAAACGGAGAAATTCATGGGAATGTCATGAAAATTTGTGAGGAAGTCCTGTTGACTCGAGGATGATAAGATTATGGAGAAAATGTTTGTGTTGGAGAGAGAGAGAGAGAGAGAGAGAGAGAGAGAGAGAGAGAAGCAAAATATGGACGAGAGAAAAGAGAGAATGTGTTGCAGATAAGGCACGTAAGGTGAGGCCAGACAACACTTTTTTTGCACAGTCCCTCATCACCCTAACCTTCCTGCTTCATTCATCTTTCCTCCATCGCGTCATTCATCTTTTCCCCCTTCCATTATTCTTCCATCTCTTCATTCATCTTCCCTTAATTTTTTCCATCATCCATCTTTCCTTCATCTCTGTGTCCCCTCTCTTCCGTCGGTCCATTTTTCTTCCATTTCCTCGTCCGTCCAGCTTTCCTCCATCTCCCTTCTCTCTCCCTCCTCCCTCCATCTAGCTTTCATCACCTCACCAATTCCATCCTGCATCATTCTTACTCATTTTCTTCCTTTTATCACCCCTACATCTCCTCTTTCTCCGTCCTGTTTCTCTTTATTTCTCCTCCCTTTGTCCCTCCTCCATCCCATCCTTTATCTTTCTTGATCCTTTCTTTCCTTTCCGGTCCTCCCCCACCTGCCTTTCCCTTATCTCTCTCCTTTCCTCCATCTCTTCCTTCCTGCCATTCTTAATATTGTTTGTTTCCCTTATCTTGCCACTCTTTCATATTTTATTGCCTTTCCGTTTCTCTTTTCATTTCTTTCCCTCACTCCTTTATAATGTGTTCTCCTCTCTTTCCTGTTCATTATTTATCATTCTCTCCCCATCCCTGTCCTTTTTCTCTCTTCATTCTTCTTCCGTCCATCTCCGTTCCTTCCCATCTGACAAGGTCATTATTTCTTCAGTTCCTTTCATCATCATCATCATCATTTCCTTCCTTTCATCATCCCCGCCGTATCTTCCTATCATCTTTTATCCTTCATCATTCTCATCTCTTTCCCTCCCATCATCATCATCGCCTCCCACCATCTACCTCTCATCACTCTCATCTCCGCTGTCATCACTCACAGAATGCCACTCGAGAATCCCCAGCCATTTTTGTCAGTCAGCGGCTTAAGCTTTTCACAGAGTTTTGTTTTTTCAGCTTTTTTTTTTTTTTTACCTTGTCATCCTCCTCCTTCCATCCTTCTTCCCTCCTTCCTCCAACATTCTTCCCTCCTTCCTCCCTCTTTCTTCCATCATTCCTCCCTTCTTCCCTTGCTCCCTTATCATTTTTTCTCATCTTCCTCTCCATCATTCCTCATACTCAAATCTCTTCCCCTCATCGCCCTTACTGCCCTCCCCCTTTCCTCTCTTCACCCTCCATCTTTTCTTCCTTCTCCTTCCGTCTTTCCTCCCTCCACTTACCTCTTTCCCTACCCATCACCCCCCTCCACCCCCCTCATCACTCTTATCTCCCCCTTCATCACTCACACAAATTGCCTCACCAAAACCACCACTCATTCTTGCCAGTCACATTTTTCACCTCCATTTTTTTCCTATTTTTTCTTGTTTTCATTATTATTATTTTTTTTTTGGCATTTCTCAGCTGCAGCGTGGCGTCGGTGGGTAATCAGTTTAACCTTTCACAGCCAGCAAACCTTATTTATTTATTTATTTTATTTGTTTTTGCAATATTTAGACGGCTCTATATAACTTTTGGGTTTCTCTTGTGGTGGACAGGTTAAGGAAGGCTAAATTTAACCCCTCCAACACGAAAAGCCTCGCAAGTTGCATAAAAGCTTCCAAAACAAATAATTTTTAAAAATACGTTTTATTAGTGAAAGGGGTTATGTTTTTTTTTCATAAGTTTTTCATCAACAGCTTATTTTGCCTTTTTCCCTTCACTAACAGCCTTTTGTGTGTGTGTGTGTGTCACCAGCAATATAATTTTTCTTTTTAGCTTTCTTGTTTTCCTTTTTCTCCTTCCTTTTCTTCTCTTTTTTTTTTTTTCTTTTTTTTTCATTTCCAAAGCCGTGAAGCGTTGTGGTGGTGGGCAGTCAGTTTAATGGCGAAAATTAGAGGCTGCTACCAACGGAGAGAGAAGCGCCATCAGCCTCATCTGCATACTCGCTTACTCACGCACCCACACTAACTCACGCATGCACTCACACTCACTCAACTTACCCGCATCAGTGTCAGACAAGATGTATTGTATTATTATTATTATTATTATTATTATTATTATTGTTGTTGTTGTTGTTGTTGTTGTTGTTGTTATCTGCCTTGTGGGACGCCAGCTGTATACATGCGAGCTGTGCCTGTGTGCTTCCTCACTGTTCTTACGGGCTCGGGGGATACTTGTTCGTCTCCTGATCTGCCTGTGCTTTAAGTCTGGGTTCGCCTGGGTTCGATTCAAGCCCTGATGTCATTTAAAGTCATTGCTGTACATGTTAGTCCCCAGTCTGTTTATACCGACATAGCGCAGACTCGGATCCATATTCTCATCAGTTAAGGAAGCTCCCAAACACCTTTTCCCAAGCGATTTATTTAGCTTATTACTGCTTGCCGTCCTCCTCTGTGTCACTTAAATAATTCTAATGTCACCGTACTCTGCATAAATAAGACACAAAACGATATTAGCAAGCTGTATCCAAAAATAAATCGGTAAGGAAGAGGTGTTAGGGAGTCTTCTTAAACGCCGTGAGTACGAGCCTCTGACACACACACATACAGACATACCCAATACAGTTCTCCCTGATTCGTACTTGCCCATCATATGTTCCTGTACTACCTCGCCAAATATTGCTCTCAAGCCTTAAGTGTTGTATTCTCTCCCTAAATACTGCACTCCATCCTTAGAAGTTGTATTCCCTCGCCAGATACTGCAGTCCATCCTTAAATGTTGTATTCCGTCGCCAAATATTACTCTCCATCCTTTGGTGTTGTACTCAGTCGCCAAGTATTGTACTCCATCCTATTGTACTCCCTCGGCAGGTATTACACTCCATTCCTAATGTAATAGTACTCCTTCTTTAAATGTACTTAACTGTTCAGAGTAATTATTGTTACTGGCTACCCCGAGTGTTCACCCCGTGGCACACAGATATTCTGATGCAGGTGTAATTCTGCAGTCATGTCTACCGCAACCTGATATACGTGTCTGTTGCAACTTTGTCCACTGCAAACCTACCTGTCAGCTGAATATTTGCCTGTTCTGCTGCTAATTTATCTGCCTGTCTACTGCATACTTATCAGTTTTTCTACTGCAGCTTTTTTTCTTGCACACTTGTCTGCTTGTCTGTTGCAAAGTCGTCTGCTACATGCCTGTCTACTATTGCTAGAGCCTAAGCCACTGCTGAAGAACTGTGAATAGATTTTTGCTTGACTTTTTGCTACTGTGGCCGGCCGTACGTACTTTGTTCGGTTAAAACTGAACGATTTAATTCTTCCAGCGTACAAACAGTCAGATTAAAGAAAGCAGGGAGATGCTTTCGTCCTGCAGTAGGCTACTGCTGCTGCTGATGATGATGATGACAAATCCTGTGACTGACAAGATTAATGATTACCTCCATAAAACAACTGCTTATAAAAGATAAGACTTTTTCTCCCCTTTCCCTCTAAAATATCTGCCCTAAGCTGAATAGAATCGTTTGGCGCCAGCGAGAATATAACAAAAATGGCGTTATCATACTAAAGGCACTAAGTAATGACAAACAAACTCGAGAAATGATATAGTTCCCTTGATTAATGCATATACTACGTGGCATATCCCTCTAGGTAATTAAAATCGTCTGGCGGCAGCAAGAAAAGCGACCTCATTAGGGAGGTAGCTGCGGTTTATTTTAGTCAGGCAGAAGTTAGTAGAAGTAGTAGTAGCAGCAGCAGTAGTAGTAGTAGTGGTAGTAGTAACCTCAGGCCAGCCTGAAGCTTAAACTCACTGGACTGCAAGACTTAAGTTGGTCCGCTCCTGCAGCCCATCTTTCTCCTTATGGGGGATAGGGAGGGAGTTGAGGGGCGTTTGTACAGTATAGTCGGACAACGAAGCCGCCAGGTTATGTCGATGCCACGGCAAGGCGTCCCTCTTCAGCACCGTCAAGCAAAAGTATCGTCAAAGTAAATTTCTCAATCAAAAGTAACGTCAAAGTAAATTTCCCAAGCAAAAGTAGCGTCAAAGTAAATTCCTCAATCAAAAGTAGCGTCAAAGTACATTTCTCAAGCAAAAGTAGCGTCAAAGTAAATTTCTCAAGCAAAAGTGGCGTCAAAGTAAATTCCTCAATCAAAAGTATCGTCAAAGTAATTCCTCAAGCAAAAGTAGCGTCAAAGTAAATTTCTCAGGCAAAAGTAACGAGGCAAAGTAAATTCCTGCGTGCTGGGAAGGCGGTGTTACAATGGACTCTGTTTTATGAGGGAATAAAAGCGTACTCAAGGGCTCAACACGTCGCGAACAGGATTACAACCCCTACTGCCTGCCAAGTTACGAGGGGATGGAGGAAGAGGAAGAGGAGGGGGAGGAAGGGAGAAGGCAGAGGAAGGGGAACGGGGCACGGGAGGAGGGGGCCAAGCATAGGGATATGGGTGAATGCGAGGGGCAAGGCAGGGGTGGGGAGAGTGGGCAAGAAAAAGGCTGAGGGGGTGAGAGAGGGGGCGAGTTGTGAGAGGGGGAAACAGGAAGAAAGTATATGAAAAGGATATTTGGATCAGGAGGTGGAAAGAATGGGAAGGGTGAGGATGAAGGGGAGAGACGAGGGAGAAAATGTGAGAGGGGAGAGGGAAGATGGGAAAAATGAAGCCTGTTTTGAATAGAGGGGAAATACTGTCTGATTGTGGAAGGTGTGGTGTGGATGGGAGGGTTGGCGTGGGGGTGAGGGTTGGGGGAGGGGAGACAGGAAGGAGGTTACGTGGCTTGAAAAAAAGGAATATGGATCATCGTCCTGTTAAAAGATGTTGACCATATACGATTAAAATTGTAGAGAGGGATGGAAATGGAAGTGATAGTGGGGAATTGAAAGCATGCGTGACAGCTGTGAAGTGAAAATTTTAAGGAAACTGATTGGTCCTCCTTTAAGAAAATCTATTCTCGTTCGTGTGTGTGTGTGTGTGTGTGTGTGTGTGTGTGTGTGTGGATAATGCGACAGAACCACTATATCAAACATGGCCAGACAACATACACAGAGGGAGACAAATCTGGTGAATGTTTTATGAGGTGTTGGGTAAGGAGGGGAAGGGAAGGGGAGAGGCAGTAGTTAACGATGTGTAGCTGTGGTATTTCTGGCCTTTATGTTCTGTGGTGGTGAGGGGTTGTGGTAGGGAGTTGTGGTGGTTTGTGTGGTGTGGTGTTATATCAAGAGCCATCGCTATAGTACATATATATTCACTCTTTTTCACCCTTTTTGCTATGTTTTTATGCTTTTTATTCATGTAGATGGACTAAAGTAAGTTTTTCTGTGGTACTACTTTTCATTGCGTATGTTTATATAAAAATATGTTTGGTAACCTCTCTCTCTCTCTCTCTCTCTCTCTCTCTCTCTCTCTCTCTCTCTCTCTCTCTCTCAATCTTAACCTTCTTTCATTCCCCTCAACTATCTCCCTCAGTCTTCACAGCCCCCTCCTACTTAACCTCCCTCTTCCCTCATCCCCTTCCCCCATGATCTCTTTTTGCCTCTCAACACTCGTTCACCCTCCCTTCCACCCTCTCCCCTCTCGCCTACTGTCCCCTTTCAGAGTAGCAACAGAGAATTAAAGCGCCATACCACTGCCATTTCTTTTTATTTCCCCTTCTCTTACCTTCTCCCTCCCCCTCCCCCCTTCCCCTTCCACCTCACCCTCACCCTTCCCCCTTCTCCTTACCCTTCCCCTTCTCTCTCCCCCTTCCCTCCCCATCCCCCTTCCCCTCTCCCCTTTCCTCTCCCCATCCCCCTTCCCCTGTCCCCTTTCCTCTCCCCCTCTCCCTCCCATTCCCGCTCTCCCTTTCCCACTCCCCCTCCTTCTCCCCTTCCCCGTCCCCCTCCCCCTCCCCGTCCCCCTCTCCATCCCCCTCTCCATTCTCCTCTCCCCTTCCCCGCTCATCTTCCCTCCCCTTTTCTCTTTCCCCTCCTCCTTTCCCCTTTCCCCTCCTCCTTTCCTCTTTCCCCCCCTCCTTTCCTCTTTCCCCCTCCTTTCCTCTTTTTCCTCCTCCATTCCCCTCTCTCCTTCCCGGCTTACCTCCTTCCCTCTCGCCTCTTTCCCTTCCTTCTTGTCTCTTTCTTCTCCCTCTCGTCTCTTCCGTAACACCCTCTTCTCTTCCGTAACCCCCTCTTCTCTTCCGTAACCCCCTCTTCTCTTCCCTAACCCCCCTCTCCTCTTCCGGAACCCCCTCTCCTCTCCCCTAACCCCGTCACCCTATCCATAGCCCCACACTCTGCTCTTCCCTAACCCCCTTTTTCTCTTTCCTAACCCCCTTCTCCTCTTTCCTCATCCCCTATCCTCTTGCCCCTTCCCTCTCCCCTCTCCTCATCCCTAATCTCTCTCTCCTCTACCCTAACCCCCTTCCCCTCTTCCCTAACCCCCTTCTCCTCTTCCCTGACCCCCTTCTCCTCTTCCCTAACCCCCTTCTGCTCCTTCCTAACCCCTTTCTCCCCTTCTCTCATCCCCTATCCTCTTCCCCCTTCCCTCTCCCCTCTCCTCATCCCTAATCTCCCTCTCTTCTACCCTAACCCCCTATCCTCTACCCCAATCCCCTATCCTCTACCCCAATCCCCTCTCCTCGTCCTTCACCCTCTCTCCTCTTCCCCTTCCCCTCCCACTCTTCCCTTCCCTTCCCTTCCCTTACCCCATCCCTTTCCCTCTCCCCTTCCTCTCTTCATTCTCTCTCCCCCAGTTTCACCTCCCCCCCCCCCCGAGAGAGTAGCAGCCGAGTAACAAATGCCATCACACTGCATTCCTCTGCAGTACCCCCTGACCCTCCCCTTCTCCCCCACCCCAGTCCCTCTGCAGTACCCCCTGACCCTCCCCTTCTCCCCCACCCCAGTCCCTCTGCAGTACCCCCTGACCCTCCCCTTCTCCTCCACCCCAGTCCCTCTGCAGTACCCCCTGACCCTCCCCTTCTCTCCCACCCCAGTCCCTCTGTAGTACCCCCTGACCCTCCCCTTCTCTCTCCTCTCCCTCTCCCCCACCCCAGTCCCTCCCCCTTCTCCCTTCCCCCCAACACCTCTCTCTCCCCTCTCCTTCCTCTTTCCACCCCCTCTTCAATTCCCTTCCCCTACCTCTCCCGTCCCATCCCCTCTCCCTCCCCTCTCCCATCTGTCTCTCTTCCCATCCATAGCAGTGACATTCGTGCCAAATATCACGTGGATGGATGGATGGATGGATGGATGGATGCATGATGGGTGGATGAATGATGGACGAATGGGTAAATGAGTGAGTGAATGGATGGATGGATGGATGGCAGAGTATAAGGAAGTAACCTGGATGGATGGTTAAGTACGGTAGTATGAGTGGCTGAGAGACGGTCAAATGCTTGTGTGGATGATTCAGTGAGTGGCTTGGGAGCTGGCTGAGTGGCTTGGGAGTTAGCTGAGTGGCTTGGGAGTTGGCTGAGTGACTTGGGAGTTGGCTGAGTGACTTGGGAGTTGGCTGATTAGCGTAAGAGTTGGCTGAGTGGCTTGAGAGTTGCTGAGTGGCTTGGGAGTTGGCTGTTTGGCTTGGTTTGTTGGCTGAGTGGCTTGGGAGTTGGCCAGTTGATGGAATACTAAGGAGCAATGACCTAGTGACGCAGGGTTTGGCTGTAGTATTGTAGTGGTGGTTGTCTTAGTGGTTGTAGTGGTTGTGGTGGTTGTAGTGGTTGCGATGGTTGTAGTGGTTGTGGTGGTTGTAGTGGTTGCGATGGTTGTAGTGGTTGTGATGATGATAGTAACGGCGATGATGGTGGTAGCTGTGGTTGAAGTGACTGGGATTGTGATGGTTGTGGGTGAGGTTGTAGTACTGGCTGTGGTCAAGGTGGGCTGTAGTTGTAGTAAATGGTGGTGTTTGTGTTGATGATGATATTGTTGTTATTGCTGTTGTTTGTGATACTGAATTTGTTGTTGATGATGTGTGACTTCAATTGATATGCAAGTCTTGATGATGATGATGATGATGATGACAATTTTGTTATAATTTTGGCTGAAGTTGTGTAGCATCAATTAATGGACAACTTAGGATGATGATGATTGTGGTGGTGATGGTGGTGGTATGGTGATGGAGGTTGTGGTGGTGGTGGTGATGGTGATATTTTTGTTGTTGTTGTTGTTGTTGCGTCAGTGGTGGAGCTTCCCTGGCGTCCCTACAACCAACTCTTTGTGTTACTGAAATAGACTTGTTCAGGCTCTTCCTTATTTTTCTGATTTGTATTCTCTCTCTCTCTCTCTCTCTCTCTCTCTCTCTCTCTCTCTCTCTCTCTCTCTCTCTCTCTCTCTCTCTCTCTCTCTCTCTCTCTCATACCATTTTTATTTTCCCTTCCTCTTCTTTGTTTCCCACTTTTCTCTTTCACCTACCTCCACACGTTCCCCAATACTGTTTCATTTCTGTTCCTTCCCCCTTCCTTTCCTCATTACTTTTTCTTCTTCCATTTTCTTGCTTTTCTTCTCCTCTTCCCTCAGCCATTTTCTCTCTCTTTCATTCTCTTCTCTAACCATCACTTTCGTTTTTCTATTTGTTTTAATCAACTCTTCCATAATCTCCTTCCTTTCCCCATGTTCTTCTCTCTCCCCTTCTCTTCCATCTCCCCTCTCCCCTTTCCTCTCCCTTTCACCCTTCTTCTTCCCTCACCCTCTCTTATTTATTTCTTCTCCTTTGCGGCTTTCCCTTCCTTCACCTGTTCCCCTTCTGTCTTCAGAGTCATTCCTTTTTCCGTCTTCTCATGGTTTTCTCTTCACCTTTTCTCATTTTTTCTCCTTCCCTCTTTTTCCTCATCTCTTTTTCTCCTCACCTGTTTTTCTCCCCTCTCTCTCCTCCCCCCTTTTCCCCTCCCCTCTTTTTCTCCCCCTTTTTTTCATCTTCCATCTTCTCCCATCATCTCTCCTCTCCCCTCCCCTCTCCCCTTTCATAACCTACCTCACCTACTTGTTCCCATTGCCTCTCTCGTACCCTTTTACCGCCACTTACACCTTCCCCTTTCTCCCCCTCGTCCCTTTCCCTTCCCCTCGACCTCCTACCTCCTTCCCCTCACCTGTCCCATCTTCTCACCTGTCTACCTGCCTTTTACCTGTCTTTTTCATATGCATCCAGTTTCCTCACCTCCGTTTCTCCCTTCCCCGTCACTCCCTCCACCTCCTCCTTCACTCCCTTCCCCTCCATTTCCGTGTCTTCTTTTCCCCTTTCCCTTTCACCCCTCCCTCACCTTCCCTTCCACCATGCTCCTACCTGTCTTTGCAGTTCTCTTCTCCATTTCGTATTCCCTCTTCACTTACCCTTCGCTACTCCTTCTCATTCCTTACTCGTCCAAGCTCCTACATACCATCTTTCTGTGTTTTCCATTCCCTATTCACATCTCTGCCTGCAGTGTGTCGAAAGGGTTTGAAAGTCATTTTGGGGAGAGGGGGCTTCTTCCCCCCCCACTCTGTGTGTGTGTGTGTGTGTGTGTGTGTGTGTGTGTGTGTGTGTGTGTGTGTGTGCCATTCCTCTGCTCATTTCTCCTAATTTCTTTTGTGTCTCCATCCTCTTGATCCTCTCGCTCCTCCTTTCTTCTCTATGACCTATACTATTTTCTTCTGTTATATACATGCTAGTCCTTGCCGCAAAAATTGGGGCATTAACTAACAGCCTTTCCATCAAAAAATTTTTTGCAAATACCATTATCTTTGTTTCCATACCGTTATTGAGCCCACAATGACAAATGCCGACCAAAAACTCGAGAAAATGATTTTTGCATATTTTCGTGTGTCACGATTTCCGACAGTTTCACGCCGTCGCCAGATTTTTTTTTTTTTTTTTTTTTTTTTTTGGGGGGGGAGATGTTTTTGACACTTTCTGGCCTTACCCCGACCTAATGCAAAAAGAATTAGGTTGATATCTGTTACCGTTCTCGTGAAAGTAACGAATAAATTCACAGACATATATACACGGCTTTGTATAGATAGATAGACAGATAGATAGATAGATATATAAAATATATGATATATAATATATATATATATATATATATACACGTGTGTGTGTGCACGCACACATACACACACACACCGCATGGCCAAGTGAGTGAGCACATTAGCAGTGGTTTGGGGTATTCTTGGCTTCGTCTGTGACAGTGTTTGTTTTGCAGGGGGAAGGGTTGGAGAGAGAGAGAGAGAGTATATTTTTGACATTTAGAAAACTCTGTTGGCCCATTCACAAATAGAACATATACTTTTCAATTAATTCTTGCTATCTCCAGACGGTTTTAGTCAGCTGGAGGTGGATTTTTTTTTTTTCAAACTGGAGGAGTTTGAAATATCCTTTACTGTAAGAGTCGTCACATATAATTAAATTGTCCTGAAGCAGCAAGAGCAAAACAGAAAAAGCACTATAATTTCCACATGGCCATTATTTTCGCCATAATTCACACTAACTGGCGATAAGTCATTTAGCCAGCGTCACGGCCTCTAATATGGCGCCTGTTTATCATAGGGAAGGTTATTTGTGCTGATTTAATTCATGACCCCTCCCCCCTCCTTGATTTATTTTGGGGGGGCATCGGTCTTTGGGTTTCTTGGTGCTTGTGGTGATTTGTGTGTGTGTGTGTGTGTGTTTTACTCAGTATGTCGTGGATTATATAGATAGATAGAAATAGACAGGTAGATAGGTAAGAATTTAAGCCTTGTATATAATTATGTATGTATGTCACAGTGGAATAGGGTGGTGGTGGTGGTGGTGGCGGTGATGATGATGATGATGATTATGATGATGATGATGATGATGATCATGATGATGATCCTGATGATCATGATGATGATCCTGATGATCATGATGATGATGGTGAGGAGGAGGAGGAGGAGGAGGAGGAGGAGGAGCAGGAAGAGGAAAGGAAGAGGAGAGGGATGGCAATTACGATGATGGATAGGGCTAATTTATTCCATGGTGTGGCCATGATTGGCTTCATGAGGCTGCACGTGTTTCTGCCGCGTTTGCAACATCAGTTTCCATAACATTATATTATAGGCCAATGGTTTTATAAAGTTATTTCATAGCGTTATTATTTGTCACGAACATATTTTCACAGTCTTATTGTCTTCACGAGCGTTTGATAGCCGTATTATTTCACTAGCACTTCATAACATTGTCACTAGCATTTCCCGGCGTAATTATTTGTCACTATAATTCATTCACATTAACTTGACCCAGATTTTCATCCTCTTGCGGCTTATTTCTCGCAGCTCAGAGGCAGGAAAAGATAATACTGTGGCTCTGCGTCCTTTCTGTAGCACCTTTTCGTAACTAGCATCACATTCTGTTTTTAATTTACTTTTATAACTCGGCATTCAAAATGGCAGTTTTAGGCCAATATAAAGTGAACAGAGTATAGGATTTCCCAGCGTTATAATGTATCACTAGCATTTGATAGTGTTAATAAATTTTCTTGAGAAAAAAGTATGTAGCAAAGTGAACATGCGGGGATTATGGAAAGTGTTATGTATGTATGGTGTGGATGGGAAGCTGGTGAATGCTGTAAAGAGCTTTTATGATGGCAGTGAAAGCATGGGTAAAGGTGGATGGATGTTTAAATGAGTTGTTTGATGTTAGTGTTGGAGTGAGACAAGGGTGTGTGTTGATCCCATGGTTGTTCAGTTTAAGGGCGAGTTCGTATGTTCACTATATAGATGCTCAGTATATGAAAAAGGTTGGAAGATTTGTAGAGGTGGAAGTGAAGCTGAGGATAAAGAGTAAGGAGTTTAATATTTTGAATGTGGTATAATTATGTGGATGGTACCTTGCTGCTTGCGTGAATGAGATCCTTGTAAACTGGTTCAGATTACGGTGAATATCTGTGAGCGGGGAGATGTGACGGTAAATATACGAGAAAGATCAAAACAATGGTCGTTGAAAAAGATGACCCATTGTGTGATAGTGCTGGTGGATGTACAGGAGAGAGAGAGAGAGAGAGAGAGGATTATAGTAATCTGAGAGTATTAACACTCATTAATCTTCTTGTGGTCGGGGCAACTCATGTATTCTGTTCCACCTAACACCAAACGGTTTTATTCAGCTAAGAGTGAGTCATAGGAGCCAGAGAGAAAAAGAGAGAGAGAGAGAGAGAGAGAGAGAGAGAGTTTAAGTACCTAATGTCACTAATTATTTGTCTTTAAATTATTTAAAAACATTACTAATTTATTCCATAGCGTCACAAATGATTTCATAGTATTACTAAGTGTTTCGTGTTTTGTTTTACAGGTAAGTTGATGGGAGTCTTGAGAGCGGAAGAGCAAGAACGCGCTTAAAGAAATGAGTGGAGAGTGTATGATGGAGGACGGCGTAGCGGGAAGGTAAGGGTGGTGACGAGCGGTGATAAATGAAGCTGGAAACTTTTTTGTCGTCCACTCAAAAGAAACTCTGGGATTAGACTTGTGGCATTACTGATAGATTAATAGATAGACAGATATATAGATAGATAGACGGTGAAAAAGATAGATCAGTAAGATGTTTCAAGTAGATACAGATAGATAGGTAAATAGACATCAGTTGCACGAATTAATTTTCATTTTCTATCCGTATCTCATTTAATAAGGTGATTTTTTTTGCAGTGATGAATGTTGCTAGTTACCTTAATGCTACACTGTTCTTCATCCAATAAACAGCAGGTGGAAGATATTAAGGAAAGGGTTACACAGCTCCCACTGATTTATATTCTCATGTCGATTTATTTCATAGCATTATAGTTTGCTTCGAGGATGATGTAAACTGCAGTGAGGCAATTCACTTGATTTATTTCCAGCTCTAAACCATCTCACTTAGAATATATGAATCCTTCCATGTAGTTTAGTTCATGGCATTACTGTATTATATAACATGGCATCACACTACACAGTTCATGTCAGTTTATATCATGGCTTCACAGTATACCAAAATCTGAAAAACTGTACAGTATACGAGTATATATTCCGATAATTCGCTTCATACACACATGCGAGTATATCATGGTAAAATTGTCACTCCACACAGCATTTTTCATCCCATATTATTTCCTACTGTGGGGTGGGGTGGGGGAGCCGCTGGTCTAGTAGTCAACACATACAGCTCGTAATCAGAAGACCCTGGACCGATCAGACTGTTGGGCAAAGTTTGTTTCCCCCATGTTCACTCAGCAGTGCGATTGGGGAGCTGGATGTAAATTGGACTGGTGCGGGTCGTTGTCTAGGGAATGGAATAGCCAAGTTGATCGCCTGTAGTAATGACCCTCGTGCAGTAGATAGTTGAAAATTTATTCCTCATTCGCCCTCGTACTTAACCCTTTTCCACCTACTACTCGTATTATATCTAAAATTAGTCGCCGTATAATTGCATGGATAAGGGGAGAAAAATATTAATGGCGGATATTTCTGGAACGCTTATGATTATTCGATATGATTAGCCTGCGTCCCATTCTACAGAGTGCAGTTAGCTGTGATGAAGAGAGACAGGACCAGCTTTGTCTACCTTGTACTTCAGATATTACTGCTGCTGGAAAATTAGAGAGCTTGTCGTACTTTTCGCCATTAAAGTTTTCTCCATATGAACTTTTTTTTTTTAATTGGTAGTGGGACGAACAAAACCGAGTAGGAAGATGTAAAGGCTATAAGGTGTATATTTGCTGTCTTTATGTGTATTTTTATGTGACTTATAATCCTCGCCTCGCAGTTAGCCTTTAAAAAAATGTTTCACTTAACGTTAAACCAGGTGAACAGGGAAGTCAGGAATCATTTGTATTTACCGTGACACCTTTCCTCCCCTTCCCCCACCTCCCCTCCCCCGCCCCCGTCATGAGGCATCAGCACCGTCAGGCAGGGATATTAGTGGGCAGTCATGGGCGCCGCCACCCTCGCCGTCCTCCCCATCACACAAATTAACCTCCTCCATCCCGCTGAGTGCTCGCCATATTTGACTGGAATGTGTGCTGCCTCCCCCTTTAGTCGTCTTTGTTTAGGTATTAATTTTTTATTTATTTTCCTGCGTTCTTTTGCTGCCTTCCCTTTTAGTCGGCTTATTTATGTTTATTATTTGTTTAGTTTTTTATTTTCTTTTTTCTTTATTTATCTACTTATTTGCTTTATAAATTGAGATTGTCTTCACTATGAGTGGAAGTTCCTTGATCTCTTGAGATTGTCTTCACTATGAGTGGAAGTTCCTTGATCTCTAATTTAATCTTTTTAGTTCAATGGCATATTTTGTATTCATGCTTACTAACACCAGACGATTTTACTGTCATTACATAATGTAGTGGCGAAATTAGAAATAATCTCCAACAAAGTTTTCAGTGAGATGACGTCTTTCGTGTGTGTGTGTGTGTGTGTGTGTGTGTGTGTGTGTGTGTGTGTGTGTGTGTGTGTGTGTGTGTGTGTTTGTGTGTGTGTGTTTGTGTGTGTGTGTTGCAGCCACCACGCTATTTTGTTCAGCATTGTGTAGGCTTCTCTTAGTGGAGAAGGGAAAACATTCTCCAATAACCCCTTGAAACACAGTGTCTCTTTTAATGCACCATATTTACAACCAGGTGATATCAGTCGTTTTGAGCTGCAGACCTCTCGCAGCGAAATGATAAAATTCTGTAGCACGAGACTTTATTTCGCATTTTACACTTATATCCTAAATTGGTATTGGATGTTATCACCTTTTGAACTGTTAGCCTGTCAGAACGATCCATCAAAAGCTGTGTAATAACGTTTGGCGGCACCAGCAACAGTATTTTTAAAGCAAAGAAGTTGTCACCATACGGAAAGTCCTTAAAAATTGTCTCTAAGTCCGTATATCCAATAAATCGTCCCTAGTCTTCATAAAATCGTGTGTTGGTGGGGAGAATGAAGTATTAAAGGCGTATAGTGAAGGAGTTAAAATGTATAGACAATCAGGAAGTTAACAGTTCCTATTTGGACCTCAGGATCATTGATACGTGACCCCGCCGGATTGCGGGCTGAACTTGCCCTTCTCCTGCAGTCTGCCATCTTCCTTTCGAGGTAAAAGTAGTTAGAGAGAGAGAGAGAGAGAGAGAGAGAGAGAGAGAGAGAGAGAGAGAGAGAGAGAGAGAGCAAAGGGACAAGAAATTTAAATAAACCGTAATTGCATGTGCGTCCCATCCTCTTCGCCATCGGAACGTGTGCATAGAGAGAGATTTGTACAACCAGGCAGTGGAGCCGCCAGGTTATATTGGTGCCGCTACATGAAGGCGTCCCTCTCCAGTACTAGTGAAGGAGCTGAAACACTTGATATGCATTTTTCGTCCCATCAGGCACTGAAAGCAGACCCAGGAAAGATCTAAAGACACACAAACACTCACACACACACACACACACACACACACACACACACACACACACACACACACACACACACACACACACACACACACACACACACAGCAAAAGCAAGAGGATAAACGCTTATATTTTGTTTCAGAGTGGCGTACCCTGTAAATGAGGTGGATTCCTCGCCCATCTCTCTCCCCAGGCCCCTCTTCCTCTGTCTCAAGTGGTCTATTTATTATCCTCTACTGCTTTTCCCTCGTGTTTTCTGCTCTTATTTACCTCTATGCACTTGGCGAATTTAAGGACAGGCGTGGGTTGTGAAAATACGAGTGGGAAAAATATATGTTGTCTCGCATAAAAGGAGAATGCGTACAAAATTGACTTGGATATGAAGAGAGAGAGAGAGAGAGAGAGAGAGAGAGAGAGAGAGAGAGAGAGGTTAGAAGCAAGATGGCAATGAATGGGAAGTACCTGAGCTTGAGTTTGGGTACGGTGCAGTTGTGCCAGAGGATGAAGCTGGTGAGAACTGTAAAAACATCTGATATATGAGAAATTTACGTTAACTGTGCGAAATGATATCTTAAGCTTTTCTCTGCGAATTACTTTCCGTTTACAGTAGTTTCGGCTGATTATGGACGATTTTACAATATTTTTTTTATATCATGTATTTTCCTATTATTTTTTCCTTTTATTTAAGAGTTAACAGCCTTTCTGGCATCCACTCTTTGGCTCATTCCACCTTGCTTTAAAAAAAAATCAAGCAATATTTTTGGCACAAAAACATAAACAACTATCATGATTAACACAGAACGAGAGTATGGACTTTCATGCTTTAATGCAACTTACAACGGACGATTTTAATCAGGTCACAGAAACTCGCTACCTCGGATTTAATGACGTCTTGTTAAGCTAATCATCAGTAATCACACCTACTGCAATCTGTTTTAATTAGTTCAGATCCCTTGGAGTGCAAAGGATTTGGGTGCACGTGTGTGTGTGTGTGTGTGTGTGTGTGTGTGTGATTCTGCAGTTCGTATCATAAATGTCATAAATATAAAAGAATAGATAGATATAGGTTCATGCGTAGGTGTATATTAGATTTTCGTAATACAGTAATACGTTTAGGTGTCAGAAATAAAATAGCATCATCATTTTCATACACACTCGCCAGAAAAACATGTTATGCGATTCAACTCATGTTATTCGGTGCCCGGCGTCACTTCATTACGTTGTTTGTCGGTGTTTGCATGTCACTGCAGTAAACATGTCATTGCAATTAAGCACACGCGTCATTATCGTAGGTGTGGCTATTGTTGTGAGGTGAATAACACTGTTTGGGTGGCCGAGGTGAATGTCATGAGTGAGTGAGTGTGGAGGTTGGAGAGTGAGAGGAGGGGAGTGTGTTGATGGATTGGTGATGATGATGATGATGATGAGGAGGAGGAGGAAGAGGAGGAGGAGGAGGAAGAAGAAGAAGAGGAGGAGGAGGGACTGTCATGAGTGAATGAGTCGAGAGATGGTGATGATGTGGGGAGATGAGTGAGATGAAAGTGATTTATGAGAATTGGTGACGAGGGTAGTGAACAGTAATGATGAGGGGTGATGAGTTGGAACCAGAAGAATGAGCAGTGATGGTGAGTAAGGACTAATATCATGAGTGAGTGTGTGGGGAGATACAGTGGTGAGGAGAAGAGTCTGGTGAATGATTGGTTAAAAATTATGACTGAGAGGGGAGATGAATTTAAGGAAGGTGATGAGCAGTGATGATGAATGAAGGGGAATGTCATGAATGGGAAGATATAATGGTTGGAGGAGGATGAGTATAAGGGGTAAGGGTGAGGGTGAGGGAGTGTGTAAGGATACGGGGTGGGTGTGAAGGATGAGAGGTGAGTGTGAGGAATGAAGAATGTGTGCAAAGATGGGGGGAGGGGATGATTGTGAAGGATGAGGGATGTGAGTAAGGATGAGAGGTGGGTGTGAAGGATGAAGGGTGAAAGTGAGGGATGAGGGGTAGGTGTGAAGGATAAGGGGTGAGTGTGATGGATGAGGGGTTGATGTGAAGGATGAGGGGAGAGTGTGAAAGATGAGAGGTGTGTGTAAGGATGGGAGGTGAGTGTGAAGGATGTCAGGTGGGTATGAGGGATGAGGGGCGGGTGTGAAGGATAAGGGAAGAGTGCGAGGGGAGAAGAAGCCCCGTTTACCCTCATGTGGCAACCTATGTTTGTTCTCCCCACCACCAGATGCCAAACACCATTTAGTTACCCATGGCGTGTGTGTATTTGTGCCTGTGTGTGTGTGTGTGTGTGTGTGTGTGTTTAGGAGCTGTGTAGTGAGGGAATGGTAAAAACAGACAAACACGCTACCAAATATCATACTCATCTTAAAACTTTATTTCAACTACTACTACACTTATTTTGACTTGTGCCTGACGGTGTATTAGTGAAGTATACCCACTGCTGAGAGAAAGAGAGAGAGAGAGAGAGAGAATGTGTTTATGCATGTTCAAGTGTGTGTGTGTGTGTGTGTGTGTGTGTGTGTGTGTGTGTGTGTGTGTGTGTGTGTGTGTGTGTATTAAGACAGAAGTGTTTGTGTCCTTAGGCAAAGTGGTGTTTGTGTGAGTGTGTGTTTTTGTTTATATATGTAGATTTGTAAATAATGGGACAGAGAGATTAAGATTATATTAGTACCTGCCTACGTATTTGAGAGAGAGAGAGAGAGAGAGAGAGAGAGAGAGAGAGAGAGAGAGAGAGAGAGACTGGTGTGCTAAAGTTAAGGCATGTGAGTACGTGTAAGGGTGAACGTAGTGGTATGTGTATGTATACATGTACGTGTGTGTGGTATGCGGTAGTGATTCTTGTAGTGTGTGTGTGTGTGTGTGTGTGTGTGTGTGTGTGTGTGTGTGTGTGTGTGTGTGTGTGACTAGAATTTAAGAGATAAATGTGTGGCTGTCTATTGCTTTATTTTAGAGAGAGAGAGAGAGAGAGAGAGAGAGAGAGAGTACATTTTCACAACCAAAACTAGAGAAATATTTACAAAATTAGCAAAGTCATCCCTTGGCGCTTTCAGTCTCCAGAGGTGCCAGTTCTCTCTCTCTCTCTCTCTCTCTCTCTCTCTCTCTCTCTCTCTCTCTCTTAAAGATGACAGATTTGGGAAGGTGGCGAGAGTGTGAGAGAGTGGCAGGAAATGAATGTGCGTAAGAAAATGTTTAAAAGTTGGTGATTTATCGTGAGAGAGAGAGAGAGAGAGAGAGAGAGAGGCCCCGAGTTCCAGGTGCTTGATCGTGCATGAAATGCCGAGAAAAAGTGTGTGTGTGTGTGTGTGTGTGTGTGTGTGTGTGTGAGAGAGAGAGAGAGAGAGAAAAAAAAAAAAGAACAAGGAAAAAAAGAAAATGAGAGTGAGAGAGTGTGTGACAGGCCGGGGACGTGTCTTTGGAGGGAGGGATGGGGAGGGGAGAGAAGTAGAGGAGAGAGGAGGGGAGGGGATAGAAGCGAGAGGGAAGGAAAGGGGAGGGGAAGGGGGGGGGAAAGAAAGACTGCAAGCTAGAGTAAACAGCTGGTAAAAGCTATCGTTGGGAAGGGTGTGGGGTGAGGGGAGGATGATAGTGGAGGGGGAGTGAGAGGGAGGGGGAAAAGGGGTGGGCAGTGTGAGGAATGGTTCAGGAGGGAGGAGGAGGAGGAGTAAATGGGAGGTTTAGGGAGATGGGAAGGAGAGTTTAGGGGAGGAGAGGGAGAGGGAAAGGCAAATGAGAGGTAGGGAAAGGGAGGAGGAAGGGGCGAATGAGAGGGAGGGAAAGGGAGGGAGAATGGGTAGAGATGGGGTACCCCTTTCACTACTCCACACTCCCTCCACCACAGATCTCACTCCACCCCAGTTACCAGTTCCACCATTCCATTCCCACTCTCACCACTCCAACACCATCATCACCTCCACCTCATTACTCCACATCTATCGCAACCACTCCACCTCCTCCACCACTGCACTCTCACCCCATCGCTCCACCCATATTGCATCCACCACCACTGCCACTTTAGCTCCTCCATCATTCCGGCCAAACCTTCACCCCACACATCCCTCCCTCAACCCTCTCAACCATTCCGACTATTCTTCCATCACCTCCACATCCACAACACATCCCGCCACACCACCCTTCCCTGTACCTGTCACACCTTCCCATTCTTCACCATTATTAATTCCGGTAAGCTTGAACATATCTGCTAGCCGCATTAGCTATTTTGATTTATAGCACTAATTTACCCATCTGTTACCATAGCTCTCTTGTATTTACCGCTATCTCTCTTTTATTTATTTATTTTTTCTCTATTTTCCAAGAGTGATTAGAGGTTAGAATTTAGGTGCTTCTTTTCTTCTTTCTAGCCTCTGTCTTTCTGCTCCCAATTCCTTGCCTTCCATTTTGATGATCTTGTTAACTATGCAAGGAACTCGTTGAAGCAAATATGAGAGATCGGTAGTGTACCTTACTAAACACTAATCAATTGACGAAGCACTTGGACATCATCATTTGGGTGTGAGATTTTTAATAAGCTTCAGAAACCATATGATAAACAGATAGTGTACAACTCCCGCTGTGCTTTTGTGATCAGATAATCCCTTCGCAGTGATGACGTAAGTAACCACACGATTTCATTTTAGCTAAGAGGAACCTCTCATAATGGAGGGAGTAAATGAAGGCTTTATGTAAACCTTCCCATTTGAAACGACTCCCAGTAATTGCATAAATTGTCTAGAGATAGCAAGAATATACTGGACAAGACATCATTGTGTTGACTGGGTTATCTGATGTCATATGAGTTGCCATGGTGTCTGGGCGGGTGAGGGAAGCAGCACAATGGCGATAAGTTGTTCAGTCAGTCATAAATACTAGGTCTCTCTCTTCTCTGTGTAGTGGGCTCTTTATTCTTAGGACTGAATACTCTCTCGAACTCATAACTCTCAACCCCATCCCCTACTCCCTCACTACCCATCTCTCCCGACCCCCTCATCCCCCTCGCCACACCCCATCCTTTTCCCCTACCCCACCCTTCGTCCCCTACTCTCCTATCCCCTGCTCCCTCTCTTCCATGCCCTACCCCCTTCTTGCCCATCCCCTACCCCTCTCTCACCCATCCCTCACCCCCTACCTTATTCTCTTGTTTCCACTTTACACCCCCATCCCCACCCACTAATTTCCATCCCTCCATACCCCTACACCTCATCTCACATTCCCCTATCCCTCACTACCTGCCCACCCTTCATTCCTCTCCTCACCCTCCCCTCTCGCTATCCTCTCACCCTCCTCCTCTCGCTCTTTCCTCCCACCTGTCACCTCCTCTCATCCTCCTCCCTCACTGTCACCACTCTCCCTCACCCCACACCATACCCCTCGCCTCCCATCTCTCATCGGTGCGCAAATAGAACTCAATACTTGGCTTAATTTCCAACACCAGCCGCGGTCCTTACGCTGACGACGTGTGTGTGAGTTGCTGCTTCCGTGTGTTGTGTTGGTCTGTGTCTGTGTGTTTTTTTTTCCTACGTTTCCCTGTTTCTGTGTGTTTGTGTGTCCTTGAGTTCGTGTGTCGTGTTTGCTTGTGTTTGTTTCCTTCTTATGTTTCTCTGTGTCTGTATATCCGTGAGTATATGTTCACTTCTTTGTGTCTGTGTTTTTTTTGTAAGTTTCTCTGTGTATGGGTGACCTTGAGTTCGTATGTCGTGTTTGCCTATGTCTTTGGCTGTATATATTTTGTACGTGCGTCGGTGTGCCCGTGTGTTTGCGACTGTATTTCTTCGCGTTAGTGTGTCTGACTGTCATTGCGTAAGTTAGTCCGTTTTTACTTTTGTCCGAGTGTCCTTATATACTTGCGTCCATGTGTTTTAGTTCATCGCGTCCGTGTGTCCGTGAACCAGTTAAACGATAAATGGCCACAAAAGAGAATAGGAATGAGTAGAGGAGAAATTAATAAAGGATGGGGATGGATGGAAAGGGAAGAAGAGGTACGAAGAAATCCATATCAGCTTCATCATTATCGTCGTCATCTTTATTGTCGTCATTATCATCATCGTCGTCGTCGCCATCGTCGTTGTCATCGTCGTCAACTCTCCTGATCCCTCCAATCCTGACCATCTTATTCCTTCTCTTCCAATTCCTTTTCCTAATCTACCTCCACCTCCTTATTCTTCACCATCATTTTCCATCTATTCCTCCTCTTCCTCTAATTCTAAGTCTGCTCCTAATCCTAAACCAGTTCTTAATGTTACTCCTCCTCCTCCTCCTCCTTTTCTTCCTGATACAGTATTTTCGTCCACCTTATTGCGTCTCCTCCTGTTATTATTATTATTATTATTATTATTATTATTATTATTATTATTATTCTCATCATCATCATCGCCCCCTTACGAGGCGGAGCGATTATGTTTTTGCCTGCCTGTGTGTGTGTGTGTGTGTGTGTGTGTGTGTGTGTGTGTGTGTGTGTGTGTGTGTGTGTGTGTGTGTGTGTGTGTGTGATTCTGTTCCTGAGACTGGATTTTGGGCCATCACAATTATATTTGTGTGAATGTGATAATGATAATGATGATGGTGATGATGATGATGATGGCCTGGTTCATTCTAATTTTCACCAGTTTCACGCCTTGTCATTCACGTTTCTACACAGTTTCACGTCGCCTGTTTCTCGCCATGTCCTGTTTTGTTTTTGTTTTTTTTGGCCCCTAGTTTCACCGCCCTTCCCTTCACGTTTCCCGAAGCCTGGTTGTCGTTTTCCTTTAAGTTTCTTGGGAGTATACTGTCAAGACCCGGGAGGCGGTGTGAGGGTTTGGCGTGAAGGGTGTGGGTGGGAAAAAATAATAAAGTTCCCCCTCACCCTTACCTTCATGCATACACCTTGAACATCACCCTTTATCCTCACCCTGCACCCTTACCTTTGTTGTTACGGCCCGGATATCCTTAGTCTTATTATCTACCCTGATTGTCACCCTTACCCACGTCCTCACCCTTACCGTCATCCTTATCCCTACACCCTCATCCATGTCATTATCCTCATCCTCTCCCTGACCTATACCCTCACCATCATCCTTACTGTCTTTCTCTTTCACTCTCAGCTTTACCCCCACCCTCACCTTCAGCTTACCCTTACCCTTACACTTACCCTTACACTTACCCTTACCCTTACCCTTACCCTTACCCGTACCATTACCTTCACACACTCCGTAATCCGCACATATCTCGCCAAGACCACAACTAGTTAACCATCACATCCACAATTATCACCCCCAGCTGTCATCACACCCCCAGCTATCACCACACCCCCAGCTATCACCACACTCTAACCAGCCGCTGTTCATCGCCTCCTCCAACCACTACCATGCCAATTACCTCACATTATATACACACATCAATCCACCACTGCCGCCAGGTGCTGCCAGAGCGCGCTGGAGTCAAGCATAGAGTATAAATTAGTATTCTGTGTCTACCAAAAATACTTATAAAACAATTGGTGTCGGCAAAAATACATATATGAAAAAAGAGAAGTTTCCTCATTTACCAGGACACATGACAAAGTTTTAAAATGTAATTGTTTCATGGTTCGTTGCATTGTAAAATATTGTGATGCGCCATTTTGATGAGAACGATAATATTTGACATGATGCAAATAAATTTTTGCCACGAAAACCTAGTTTAGCAAAGGTTTTTTGCTTAACAATTTGTACCTTGTGAGAGAATAGTTAATGATGTTTAATTCGTGTGCTGGTAGCCAAAATAAAAAATCCCCTCGTGCAGCATTTGTATTGGACTGAATGTCTGAGTAAAGGTAAATAGGAAGAGCCAACAAGTGCCCTGGTTTGCTGTACAGCCACTTGAAAAAAATATCGTCATTTTATCTGTCTTTACATATTTTGAAACAGTGATTGAAATGTTTGAAAGTCTATCTATCTATCTATTGCCAGACGCCTCAATCCCGTTTGGGGTAGCCACAAACAAATCGCCTCCAAGTCGCCCTGTCCCCCGCCATTTCACTGCCCTGCTCCCAACTCACACCCCCCTCTCTCATATACCTCTCCACCCCATCCCTCCATCTCATCCTCGGCCTCCCCCTCCCTCTTCCCCCCTCCACCTCACTCACATACACTCTCTTTGTCAGTCTTTCACCCTCCATCCTCTCCACATGGCCAAACCACCTCAGTGTGTTTCTCATAACGCTTCCTATCACATCCACATCCACACCACAACGCTCCTTTATATCTTCATTCGTCAGCCTGTCTCTCCACGTGACTCCACAGGCTCCTCTTAAATAACTCATTTCCACTGCTCTCACTCTTGACTTGTGTCCTTCCAACAATGTCCAAGCTTCACTTCCGTACGTTAGAGTTGGTATCACAATACTGTCATGTAGTAACTTTTTCACTTCCATGCTCACTTCCCTGTTTCTTATCACTACTTTCAAAGAACCAGCAACCTTTCTTCCCTACTGTACCCTTTCAAGCACTTCACCCTCCAAACCTCCATCCTTACTCATCACACTACCCAAGTACTTAAACGTACTCACATTTTCCAATTCCTCACCATCCAACCTCGCTGTACATTCACTAACCTCACCTCTCTCAAAGACCATCACTTTACTCTTCCCTACATTCACCTTTAGATTCCGTTTCTTACACACTCTCCCAAACTCATCCACCAAGCCTTGCAGCTCCCCTTCGTCTTCACTCAACAACACAGTATCATCTGCAAACAACAGTTCAGGGAGTTTCCAAACACTATCCTCTCTCACCAGGGCCACTCCAACATCCACTACCCTACCTTGTTTGAAAGTATTCTCACGTAATTTCTTATGTATATATATCATTGCCTGCCTTTTTATTAATATGGAATCTAAGTTAATTTTATACACGAAAAACACTGTACATTCCGATCGGTTATCAGAGTAATTTGCTGTAGAGTCGACCCTTGATGCTACAGGAGAGTTTGTGGATATGAATTACACTAGATATTCGCCATGGTCATTGCTCCCCCCAGTGGCCCCACCGACATGTCATAACACACCCCCACTAATACCATAACACCACCATAACACCAAATCTGACTGTGATATCCCTAGCGTACTACAACACAGAAGGTGGGTATTAGTGCCTTAATGCCACGAGATGTATTGAGGCTGCAGAAATTAACACTCGGTTTGTGTGCCGTTGATACATAAAAGGACCTCGAGATTTTTTTTTTTTTTTGTCCGTTTGTAGAATCATACCTAAAACTCCCCAACAACACAGCTTTTCAGTCCCCACCTAAAATCCTCACTCCCATTTCCCCTATCCCCTCCCCGCCTGCAGTCCCGGCACGTCCCCATCCTAACCTGTGTGGAGTTTCATGACCCCATTCGTTGTCTGGTGTTAATCTCGGCCGCTCTCACTGTGCTGGGCCTGGCAGGGCTGGGGTAGGGGAGTAGCTGGGAAGGGATGATGATAAAATAGGAGTAAGATTTACTGGAGTTTATATAATGTTTAAAGTAAAGCCTCATACTTTTAGACTGGGCTGTATGAGACTCATGTTTTTATCAGGCATATTATTCTTCACTTTTATCATAACTCGTCTGCTATAAATTTACTGTTCTTAGTAACCAACACAGCAGAAATAAGTCAAGTTAGCGATGACTACTGTTTTAATGACATTTTTTATTAACGTAACTAAGCTTACTTAACGTTGTTTAGGTTAATCAGTAAACCATAATGGTTTGTCAGGTGTTAAAGATTGTATTATGTAAAGGATAATTGTTGGAACAGTCTAAATTGTTTCATGTTCGAATTGGATGACTGAAATTCGAACTAAGACCTGGGGCACACACATCGGGATGCGGCGCGGTAACACTGGGTCACCGTGGATCTCTTCACCTTCTTCCTATGTGTTGCTACTCCCCTATCCTCATATTGATCCATTTCCTTCTCACCCGGGTCACCTCCTCTTGAAAACAAACGTGTGAATAAAACATCAGCACAAACACAAAGCACAGTTCATCTCACTACCAGCCCTCCATACTCCCCTATCCTTTCTTCCCTCCATCCATGTTTTATCCCACTTTCTCCCTTCTCCCCTCACTCTATACCCCTCCCTCCTCCCTTATTTTCTCTCATCTTTCTTCCTTTACTCTCTCGCTCTTCTCTTCTTTGTTCCTCTCCCCTCCATACCGCCAGACATCGTATTCCCCTTCCCTTCCCTGCTCCACATCTTGACCTCACTCCCTTCCTAACCTTTTTTGCACCCCTCCCCTCCGCTCCTACCTCTCCATACCCTGTTCCTCTCTCAATCCACCTACCCTGCACCTAGGCACCCCGACTGCTACCCACTGCAAGTCTCTAATCGATACCATCTCACGCCCAGTTGGGGGCAGGGGGAAGATGGAGAGGGGAGGGGTAGGGATATTGGGGGGAGGAGTAGGGACACTGGGGGAGGGGGAGGGGGGAGACTGTGGGTAGGAGTGTGCGCGGGGTAACCTGAATACTGGAGGACCCCTGTGGAAAATAGACACATACACAGGACACATACGGATCCATTCAGTCCCATCCTAAAGGACAGAAAGAAGTCATTGATGTAAAGCACACACACACACACACACACACACACACACACACACACACACACACACACACACACACACACACACACACACACACACACACACACACACACACACACACACACACACACACACACACACACACACACACACACACACACACACACAGAAAAAAAAAAGCCTCCCTCCGTGTGTCTCACTTTCCTACGCCGCTTTTGAGTGCAGATGCGGCGCCGGGTGAAATCGACTCCCTTTTTTTCTTGCAGCCTCGTATCTGTGTGGCCTTTGAGAGAATCGGGGCTCTGTTTGGATGAGGATTTTAACTTGCCCTGTCGTGCCGGGTGGAGCTGATGGAAAGCCGCGAAGGGAGCGTAGAAAAAATAAAGTGGCTGGGCGAATTGGAGAGGGAAAGTAGGAGGGAAAAACACTGACAGTGGGAATTCGGAAGGGGGAGTAGAAAAAAAAAAGATTGTGCGAATTGGAAATGGAATTGGACTCGGACTTTCAGATAAAAAGAAATGAAAAAGGAATGGGTTGACAATTTAGCGAGAGAAAACTGGGTAGGATCATTTTTTATTACAGTAGATCGCTAGGTTCTACAGTGTTTTAAAGGGAGTTAAATACATGTACCCTCGTATTTAAGCAAGTACTGTTTAATAGCCTACATGCCAGTTATTATAATAGGTGACCCTTTTGCTGTATAATGGTGGCCTGTTGTTGAAAAAAAAAAATGAAAGTGTCTTGTACAATGGGATTATAAACTGTTTACTACGAAAAAACATGGATGATTGCGAAAAACAGATAATTGACATCATTTTATAAACGACACTGGTAGTCTCGCACATGAGCATCTAAACGTGCTTAGAGAGTTAAATGAAAGTGAAATCATGATGGAAATGGGATAGGGGAAGAAGATGGAGAGAGACGAACTGGGGATTCGGGGAGAAAGAATGAGGCCAGAGAATGTGAGATGAAGATGTGATCCACCTGGAGTAACAGAAACAGAGAAACATTTACCGCGAGAGGTGTGGAGGGGGGGAAGGAGTGACCTTCAGGGAGTGACTTTGAATCCTTTAACCCCTTCAGTACCAGGATGTCTTATATTTTATTCTTGCTGCTAGGAGATGATTTTCTTGAACTCAAATGTGTGAATGTTGGACAGTCTGTCGGTGTGTTGCATTGGGTAGGAGTTGGTAGGGATGGTGGTCAGTGGTTGGGGTACAATCCTAACCATCTCTTCTATTGTTATGGAGGTTATTATTATTATTATTATTATTATTATTATTATTATTATTATTATATTATTATTCCAACTACTACTACTACTACCACCACCACATCTGTTACTACAACTTGAATCTCTCTGCTGCCACAACAGAACAGTTTTCATTTCCACTACCACCACCACCACCACCTCCACTGCTTGTGTTTTGCGGCTCCCCATGAATATCCAGGGTTTGATCTCTCTCTCTCTCACCCCCCACCCACCCACCAACCCTTCTTCACACCCACCTACTCACCCACGCCAGGTCCCCACTTCCTCATACCCACCTACCCACTCCCTCATCCCCACCTACCCACCAGTCCCTCATATTCACGTACCCACCACTCCCTCACACTCATCCACCCTCATCCCCACCTCCTCCTTCCCACTTTCACACCCACCTCACCCCCACCTCCTGTCTCCCCCATCCCTCATGTCCACATCCTCCCATCCATCTCCCCATCCCCTCATACCCATCTGCCCACATCCCGACACTACATCTCTAATGTTTTGTGTTAATAGAAAGGCAAACTTCTAAATATATATATATATATATATATATATATATATATATATATATATATATATATATATATATATATATATAGGATCTCAATTTCATGTGTTTCTTGAGGCCCTCCCGTTCCTCTTTAAAATCGTATGGAAAATTCAGAATATATATTTAGTTGTCCACGGAAACACAACCCCCAAGCAATGAATCATCACTTCATTCACTGACTCAAAATTTTAAATACCTCACTTTTTAATGCCCTAAAATTGGTCCAAAAATACGCCTCCTGTTTCTTCCCTCAGCTCGTTCACTCATTTACCCCCTCAAGGCCCCCCACTTACCATCCCGGGGTCTCTGGTGGCGAGGCTGGACTTTGGCTCATAAATTGGTTACCGCCTTTGATAACCCAGTGTCAATTACCGGATTACCAAGAGGAGGGGAAGTTACCTGGTGGCTGTAAAGGTCATGGCGGGGGAATGCTGGTAATGATACGGTTTCTCGGAAGTAAGATTTGTTTTTGCAGGAAGATTTTAGTTAGCCTTTGGGGAGACTTTTATCTTTTATTATTATCGTTGTTGTTATTATTATTATTATTATTATTATTATTATTATTATTATTATTATTGTTATTGTTATTATTATTATCGTCGTCATCATCATCATCATTCGGACCTCCTTTCCACCCAAGGGCAGGGTGAAGAATTATTGTTATTATTTTTATTATTATTATTATTATTATTATTATTATTATTATTATCATCATTAGTCATTTTTTTGCGTCCCCGCTTTTCTGTAATCTATTTCCTGTAGCCCTTTTTTTTTTTCCCAGTCATCCCCATTACCCTTTTTCACTTTCCCGTCACCCTTCCTCTCACCCTCACCCTTACCCTCAACCTTACCCCTCTTTTACCCCTCCCCCTTTCCTCTCCCCTCTCCTTCATCCATTACCCTCTCCCTCATCCCCTCCCCTCTCCCTCATCCCCTCCCCTCTCCCTCATCCCCTCCCCTCTCCTTCACCCCCTCCCCTCCCCTTCACCCCCTCCCCTCCCCTTCATCCCCTTCCCTCTCCCTCCCGATTTCGTTTTCCCACGCACCTCCCCCTTCCCTTCTGATAGCTTGCTTCCTCTTCCCCTCTCTGCCTCTCCATCACTGTCCCCCTCCCCCCTCAGCCTTCCCCTTCCCCGCTCACAGAAAACAGAAGCCTCCACAGTGAACCCTGGTCCGGTTTCTAAAGGGTCTCTGGGGGGTTTCAAATACGACCCTCGCAGTGTAAAAATGGCGCCTTGTATGGTTTCTGTTGTGGCCATCGATTTTATGCCTGGCAATTGCACAGACTTGACCCCCCCTCTGACTCCCCCCTCTGACTAATGGGTTTTATTGACTCACTACCTCTCACCAATAACCTCCAAATTTGGCGTCATCTCTCTCGCTCTCTCTTCCACCATTGTCTTAGTCATTCCTCCAATTTGGCCAGTCCACTAACTTCAGCCAGCCATCTCCAGCATGTGCAATCCATCTCTCTACGTATGAACTCTGCCACTGACTTGACTCTAACTTATGTACAACTGACATGCACACCGCCACGTACCCTTACCACCCTCACGACACTCATCTAACCACCCCCATAACAAACGCCCAACCACCACCCCCACACCAACACAACTCTCCAATCCCCAACCCCGTGGGAGTGAGGGTCAAGGTTAAACTCTAGGGTGCCGGCCTGCTAGGTTTCATTTCTCCCTCCGCTTTGATCAACTCACCTAAATGAATGCTCGGCTATGCTTGTCTCGTCACTCCTGATCCGGCACGATATTGGCTCGACTCAGGTCGCAACTCCTAATGAACGTTTATCTCGGCTCGGCTATGCTTGGCTCAGTTCGCGGCTCTTGATCCGACGCGATATTGGTTCAGGTTTCGTTCTGGCTTGGGTGAAATGACTTGATTTTCAATTATTTGGCTTCGCTGTAAGAAAGGTTTTGTGTGTGTGTGTGTGTGTGTGTGTGTGTGTGTGTGTGTGTGTGTGTGTGTGTTTCTGTTTGACTGGAGGTAATAAATGTCAGGTATTGGAGCATAGATGATATTGATGATGACCCTAATTTATTTTAACGATAACCTTAAAAAATTAATCACTCCAAAGAAAACCGAATGAAAGACGAAAGTAATATCAAGATCCGATCATTTCGAAGTACTTTGTCATCTCAGTCCTTTTAATGCCATACCAGAATTAGAACTTATTAATTATGCTGTGAGTATTTATGCATCTGTGTATCTAAAACTATACCGGTTCGCATGATCATGAACCACTGCACGACCGGGCCCTCTGCTTGGGGAGAGTGATGGCCAGAAATAACCCGTCCCTATACTGGCCAAGAAGGAATGAGGAAGCGGAGTTTGTAGTGAGGGGAGTGCATGTGAGTGTGGGTGTGTTGTGTTGGCTGTGTTTGTCAGAGGCTGTATATATGTGAAAGAGAGAGAGAGAGAGAGAAAGAGAGAGAGAGAGAGAGAGAGAGAGAGAAAGAGAGAGTTAGGACTATCTTGTATGAATCTATTAAATATGTACCCCTGATATTCATGAGTCACCCCCTTTAGGCTGAGGACGTTTGATCGTATATTCTACCTACCTCCAGTTCAGAAATTCTCCTAAGCTGAATAAAATCGTCTGAAGATATCAAGAATTAGAAAATCGGTCTGGGGAGCTAAATTATTACCTCCACCTCAAAGACGGATGCAACAGATCACACAGATATTATGATGCACTGGCTTATCATTCAGTAAGTAAATAAATAAATATATAAATAAATAAATCTTGTGCCAGCGGCTAGATATTCCCCTCCCCCCATACCGTGACGTCAGAGATGCACAGATGTCCCCAACTGACCTCTCATTCCTTCCCATCTTCCTCATCTCTTTCCTCCCCCTTCCCCTCTTTTCCCTCCTCCTCTTTTTCCACTCCCTCTCTCTATCCCCTACCCCCCTCTACCATTTTTCCCTTCCTCCTTTCGTCCCCTACTTACTTTTTCTCCCTTCTCCGTTCCCCCTATCCACTTCTCGCATCCCCCTCCCTCTATTCCTCTCCTCCTCTATCCGTCTCCTCCTCCTTTATCAATCCCTCCCCTCCTCCCCACATCCAGTTCTTCGCTCATACTCCTCTTGCCTCCTCCCTCATTCTACCCCTCTCCTTCCCCCTCACATCTACCCGTCCTCTCCCAACTGTCTCCCTCTCCCCTCCCCCCCTCCCAGCTGAACAAACAGGCCTCTGCCTGACAGTCTGGCGGACGTCACCCCTTCAAAGCCGGGTGAGGGGCGGCCTTAATTCCGGCCACTGATCTCGCCCCCACCCCCTTCCATCCATCCCACCCATCCACCCACCCAACGCGTCCACCCACTTACCCACTTCTCCACCCACCCACCCTTCCGCCCGAACCGCCCACCTCGCAAATACAGGCGAGCAGTGAGTTCAAAGAGGTCTGGTGAGAGGTTAATGCAGGCAAGAAGCCGTTCAGAGAGGAAGCTATATATATATATATATATATATATATATATATATATATATATATATATATATATATATATATGAATAGATTTATCAGTTCATAAATATGTGACTAGATAAAACTGCGGTATTCATAGCTATACATTTAGTTTAGTTTAAAATTTCCTTTCCAGTTATATATCTCAACTGGAGTCAAACTCACTTTGTACTTATATTTTTTTCATGTTGATTTCTAGGTGTTTAAAATTTCTCTTTCTGGATCCTTCCACTTCATGTATATTAATGAAATATATAGTTAGAATGGTGGTAGTGATGATGATGATGATGATGATGATGATGATGATGATGATGATGATGATGGTGGTGGTGGCGGTGGTATCTAAATCATAATCAAGGTAAATCTGTCTGTATTTGCTGCATGAACTGCTGATGTACAACCCACTAAGGTTTTCATTTTTGTTTCCAGGTAAGTGATAACCGCAACTACAGAGAGGCTCGGTACTTCTCGGAATGAATCAGGTACCGCACGTGTCGGGGATTTATTTATGTATTTACTTATTTAATATGTTTGCTTTTTTTTATTGTGAAGCCAAACATAGGGAAGGCTTGAAATAGTGGTACAGAACATTGTAAATTGATGGCATAGAAAGTAGCAATTCTTCATACATGTTGCATAATTGTCTCTCCCTTCGATTGTGGATTTATTTTAACTGGAGAGGAAACAGTCATGCTCTTCACACATATAACATAGTGTAGTCTCTCATATTTCGCATTTTATCATTATTATTATTATTATTATTATTATTATTTTTATTATTATTATTAGTCTCCGTCTTTCTCTAACCTATCCCTCCTTCACGACGTCTTCCTTATCCTCCTCTCGCTCCTCCACCTCTCGCGTTAATCCACATCAGAATAATGACTTCTCTCAACTTTTCCCACTCCGCCTCGGTGGCTCCATCTCCATACCAACCCGGCGTAATATTTCAGTCGTATCTACCTCCGGTTTCTTTTTCCTCCTCCTCCTCTCACTCCATCTCCGGACCGTCACATTCCTTTACTCCTGTTCGTGTGCAGTGGGTGTAATGGTGATAAATTGACCCCTTCCCCCCGAGGACGTGTGTTTACTAATATCCAGCTGCCACCAGAGGATTTTATGTCGCTCTCCTAGTTGTATGGGAAACACACACACATACATACATACACACACACACACACACACACACACACACACACACACACACACACACACACACACACACATACACAACGGAAGAAGACGTGAAAGGCCTGGAAAAATAAGAAGGACCCCAATAAAGGAAGAAAAAGAAAATGGGAGTAAGACCAAGATAATACCCCCGTCTCCCTCCTCCCATGCAGTACTTACCAACTGGGCAGGAAAATGAGACAAGCAAGAGACCGACCCGGGAGTAAACAGGCTCCACATATGTTAGGAATAATTGCCGTAGGGGATCTCTTGAGGATCACTATTACTTTGCTCTGTTTTTCTAAGGCCTCCCTGCTGTTTCGGTTTTCTTTGATATTGCACGGTAACTGTGTGTATGTATGTGTGTGTGTGTGTGTGAGTGAGTGAGTGAGTGAGAGAGAGAGAGAGAGAGAGAGAGAGAGAGAGAGAGAGAGAGAGAGAGAGAGAACCTGGGCAGCTAAGAAGGATGGTGTTTCTTTCTTCATAGTGTACATCGGCAACCAGTATTTAAAGAGGGCGAGCTAGAGTAATTATCATCATCATCATCAGAAGCAGCAGCAACGTCATTATAATTTTAACTCTGTATTCCACTTCTTCACAGCATCATCATCATCATCATCATAACTTTGCATCTGTCTTGTCTATTCACATCATCATCATCTTCATATATCCCACTTAAAAAAAACAAAAAAAACATTGTATCTGCTGTCCATCTACTTGTAAACAGACGCATAATTCCAAACTTCATTAGATATAAGGCAGACCAAGTAGCCCCATGTCTGTCGTCCCATCAACTCTCTCCGTACATGATCGTCCCTGGTCTTCCTCTCCTTCGTCTCCCATTACCACTGTGTGTCCACTTTTGCCTAAGACTGTACTCTAGATTAACCCCTTCACGTGACGATTTTATTCAGCTTAGGAGAGAGGTTTCATACGGCAATAGGTAGGTATAGTCTTTGTTAACTCCTTGGATTCAGGAAGTTGAACGATAATAAGATATATATATATATATTTAACATCCTTATGCACATCTAGGCCATATGGAAATTACTATTATAGTATTCTGGATAAGACCATAGAGCTCTTTTCATCCTAATGCAGATCTGTTCATGTTATGTAAGTGGCTGTTCTATACGTCGGTAGGTAAATAGATAGTTAGATAAATAAATAAATAAAGATCTAGATATAAATTTTGTGTAGGAAAAATTCAAGGTAAACACGTCTGTTCAGCCACAGTGCCCTCCCCACAGTGTTTCCATCTGAAGTCCAGTTTTATCGTATATGAGATGCGTGATGTCACCCAGGGTTATGACCACGCTGAGGTTTATATAAGCTGTTAAATCTGGACTCAGGGGACGGTATGCCACGGCGCTGCAGTATGAGATGACCACTGGAGTTCTGCTTTATGTTAGATCGGTGTCAACTATACCCATTTCACCCAAACTTGCCCTAAAATTACCTTCTCCCCATCTGGAATGGTGAGTTGTTGCAATAGATCAACATTAGAATATGATGCTAGCCACGAAGAAGTGCCATGCAAAGGATGTAGAGCCATAGTACTGTCCTTTTCTGCCAATGAGCCACGTACAATGATCTGCAAAAGGATCAAAATCTGGGCCAAGTTGGAGTTAGAAGAGTATGGCATTGGTCTAAGGTTGTATATTCTCGTGTAGATATTATATATGTACTACGATAGACTGTTGACGTGGCATATATATCAAAGTGTCATTCTTATGCTGTAAACATTTCGAGAAAAACTTTTGCTCATTCACCTAAATTCCAAGATTCATAAGCTATAAACTACTGACAGTTGCACCGTGAAAAGTTTTAAGAAAAAAAAATCTGAATTTCTGTATACACTTTTGTTAAAAATTAAATAATGCTATTACATTTCAGTTTAAAAATAGGCCTACTACGCTTCATCGGGTCGTAATCACTAAACTTTCCCAAGAAACTAGGGAAAAATACTTGGAATAAAAAAAAAGAATTAACCAACAGAAACCAAAACTTCACTCCCACTACACCGTAAAAAAAAAAATAATAAATAAATAAAAAAAACAGTCACCGTGAGCCAGTCATGGGAAGAAGTTAGGTTCACTCCACAACAAAGAAGACGAAAAAGGCTGAGCTCATTAGTAAACAATCGGTCGAGTCAGCTGAAGGCGCTTTTGTCAGCACTCGTCAACACCTCAGACTTTTCTTCAGAAGAGCCAGAGTTTGAGTCGTATTTGGCATAGGAAGCTTCGTGGCACTTTTTCCTAAGCGATTTATTTTGCATATTGTCTCGTATTATATTTACTTGGGGCTAAGATGTGAATGAATGTGGGTGTATGGATGAGTAAATTGGGAGTGTGTCGTCCTGTCTCGGCTACCTCCATTTGTTTGGGGGAAGCAGCCTAGGTATATAGATAGATTTAGTTGTTTATCTGCCTATGTATTCATTTTATCTTTTATTTATTTACTTATTGTTTATTTTGTGGTCATCAGTTTGCATCAGTACATACAAAATAAATATCTAAGGAAGAAATACTACGAACTCTAACCCAACTACGATACCCTTTTTTTTTTTTATGTGGATGTCAAGATCAAGTTATGTAAAAGAAAAAAAATAACTTTGAAGGCAGCACAGCCAATGTATCTTAAGATTTAACTGGCTCTTTGTCTTGGGTCGAACTATTTTTCAGTTTCCCTTTCTATATTTACGTAGTTCGCGCTTCTTGCTCAAACACATACGCCGGAGGGTTGCTTGAAATAGATGCATGCCAGTTCTTAGGCCAAGAAAGAGGATGTAAACTGGTGGAGCAGGTGTTTGTTGTTGGCATTACCCGTGTGTACGTGTGTGTGTGTGTGAGTGTGTATGTGTATTTTGTGTGTGTGTGTGTGTGTGTGTTCAAAAGCAGAGGCACAGGATGATTTACCAGAGTACAGACAGTCCCCACAATAGTAACTACATTAACCTTTTATCCGGCGACTCTCTGCAGTTTATTCTTGGCAGTTTGAGACGAGCCTGTTCGTGTATGAGTGACCTTTTAAAGTGGATCTTATAGATTATAGTCTTTCATTAACTCATTCGGTACAAAAGATCTTCCCTAAATTGAGTAAAAACGTGCAATTAGTAAGCAGTAATCATGAAGTACATCAGTGGATGGATAAGTAACAATGTTAAAAATGGTGTAGCATGGTATTATAAAACGGCGACTGAATTTGATATACACTAAAAATGGCAACTTTCTCCACATAAACTAGGAGGTATAAACATTTGAGGAGCCAGTTGGGTGGGCTATATCCGTGTCCCCTCAGTAAACATGTGTCTGCTGGGAAGGCCTTGACCGTACAGGCAGCACCACCACTGTTGACCTGTCAACAGATGGCGGTGGTGGAGTGGACAGAGAGGTGAACCGTGGAGACTATGGTGGCAGTTTCGAGCCCAGGTATCAGTGTAGGTAGTGTCGGGATCAGAAGTCGTGTCATCTCTACTGCTTCTCTCTCCATTGACTTTGAAAAACAGTGTAGTAAATGTGCCGCAGACGACGCTTATGACACTGATCACGGTCGGTTGGTGCAGATTCGCCACACTGATTTTCACAGACCGTGGAGAGAAAACAGGAGAGGCAACAGAACTTTTGATGCCAACCGTACAATAAACCCTCTCAAGGCCGGGGCAGCTTTAGCATATTCTGTTCTTGCATACAACAGATGACTTTTTTCAAAAAAGTGAATCATTATGAACCTGTGAGTGTTTGCCTCAGAAATCAACGCAAGTATGGAACACGGAAACAAAGAAGACACTAAAAAGGATTGCGAAACGTGGGAGAGGAGTATAACAGTAGATCTTCCTTTACTTAATCAATATTTATGGTCTGAAGGTAAAAGTTATGGAGAGGAGTCAAACATTCTGACGTTCCTCCATCCAAAGTGTGACAAAAATGAGATAGCACGAGATGAAAACGGGCAACTGATAAAGAGTAGAACCAGTCAAGCGTGTTTTGGAAAAGGCTGAGAGACAACGGGCAGACAAGGAAAATTACAAGATGAAACGAAAAGGCGATTTTATTTGGGCAGCTTCACAGAGGACTAGTGCTAAAGAAGGGCATCTGGCTCCCTCCCTATCCCCCGAAGAAAGTACAGTAAAATGCAGACGGACAAATTCAGCCATTAGTCCACTTGGCTCACGTCCAGATGAAGATGGGGCAACAACACCACCGCGACCACCACCTCCACCACCAACAATAGCAACAACACAGGACAAAATTCGCAAAGAAACTTATGAATGATTGCCTGTGGTCCGTAAATTGGATGCAAATGGATTCGAGGAGATGATCGCTTCAGACAAACGATGTACGTTATAATATGCTTATGCTTGCAACCTCCAGACGATTTTAGTCAATTTAGGGAAGGTGTCTCTTACTGGAACGGTCATTAAACGATGTATCTAAACCGTCCCGTTCGTAAAGTCTCTCCAGATGAAAAAGGAAAATCGTCTGCGACCAAGTGTGAGGTCATCGTGTTGAGTGGGTTTAAATGAAGCCGGGAATATTAAGAGATTTTCATGATGCCTCACAAACTGAAACGCACATAATACTAGATTGTCACACACACACACACACACACACACACACACACACACACACACACACACACACAGTCGTTTGCAGGCGTGATTTCTCTGAAGCACGAAATTAATTCCGTATCAGTACAATTCCGTAATGCATCCTTTGTGTGTGTGTGTGTGTGTGTGTGTGTGTGTGTGTGTGTCCAACCAGTAAAGCACATTATTTTCTTTCACATCCAAGGTAAATGCAGCTGCCGAAGGATTATTTTTTACCATTTTTCAGAAGCATACCTGTAAACTAGGCCTCAGTGGAATTGGCTGAAAATGGATATTGTGTACAGTTATTGCCCTGTCTGGAATTAACTGAGCTCCGTTATTGTTATTATTATTATTATTATTATTATTATGATTTATTGTTTTGTTGATGTAATACCGATAAAAAGTTGACTCGGATTCTCTCTCTCTCTCTCTCTCTCTCTCTCTCTCTCTCTCTCTCTCTCTCTCTCTCACTCTGTCCCCTCCTTATTTCCCTCCGCGTCCTTCCATTCCTACATCCCTCTCCCCCTCCTTTCCCTCTCCCCCCCTCCCACCTCTACCCCCATAACCCTCCCCCTTCTTCCCCCATACCCCCCTCCCCGCCAGGCCACTCAGACTCTGCACACACATTCGAGTGTTTGAAGTCTATTAGTGAGCGTTTATGACCACACACACACACACACACACACACACACACACACACACACACACACACACACACACACACACACACACACACACACACACACACACAGAAAGAGAGAGAGAGGGCGGGGAGAAGAGTAGGCAGTAAAGAAGTGTAGCAGACAGGAGTGGAAAGAGGGGAGGAGAGGGGAGGATAGAGAAGGCGGGCGAGGAGGGGTAGAGGGGAGTAGGACAAGAGGGGAGGGAAGCAGAGGAAGACAGAGGAAGGCAAGGGAGGAAAGAAAGGCAGGAGGAGGGATAAAGAGGAAGAGGAGTGAATAGAGCAAGATGAAGAGTACAGGCTAGCAAGAGGGGTAAGTAGGATAATCTATAAAAACCCAGGAAGTACTAGATCTTTTTATCTTTGATCTTGTTAGTACTAGAAAAATTTATTTAGCTGAGTTCTTAGTTAATTTTTTAGGTGATCTTAACATTAGTCTCTTTATTATGAGGCTTATGTAATTAAAATCGTCTGATGGTAGCAGTAGTATGGGCGTTCTCTCTCTCTCTATCTCTCTCTCACACACACACACACACACACACCACTGCCTCCTCGTGACCAAGTTTGATAATCAAGTCAGTGTGTGTGTGTGTGTGTGTGTGTGTGTGTGAGAGAGAGAGAGAGAGAGAGAGAGAGAGAATAGAAGAAAAAGGTAGGGGAGGAAAACTGAAGGAGGGGGAACTCAACCATTCCACTATTGCGCTCTCCAAAGCTGAATAAAATCGTCTGGTAGCAACAAGCATAGAATTAAATCGTCCCCTCGTTCTGGAGGGGTTAAAGGAGGCAGATTCTAAGCCATTAGGTACATGGAGGCTATCTTGAGCTGTAGCGATTTGAATGGCTGTAGCGAGAATGTACAGTGTTATCGTATCGTGTGTGTGTGTGTGTGTGTGTGTGTGTGTGTGTGTGTGTGTGTGTGTGTGTGTGTGTGTGAGAGAGAGAGAGAGAGAGAGAGAGACATGATCCTTGTGCATGATGCCACTAACAGCATGGGGCACTACATCATGCAGTTGCATATCATTACTGTTCTCTCTCTCTCTCTCTCTCTCTCTCTCTCTCTTTCTCTGCATATTTCTTTATCCCCTTTCTCTCTATATGCCTCATCACACACACACACACACACACACACACACACACACACACACACACACACACACACACACACACACACACACACACACACACACACACACACACATCTCTTCCCCTCATCAGACTTTCAGATACCTACCCCCACAAGTGGCCATGGACGCCTTCATGACCACTGCATCGACGGGATGCTGTCTTCAATCTTCTTCTGTCCTTCTCTTCCTCCTCCCTTCTTCCCTTCTTTCTTTCTTCCTCTCATTTATTTCCCTCCGGTCCCCTCACTTCCCCTCTTCTTGACGCTTCTTTATTGCCTCATCTTCCTTACTACTTTCCTTTTCCTCACTCCACCGTAATTCTTTCCCTTCCCTAACCTATTTTTTCCCCTCTCCACCTCACTTCCCCCCACCTGCTTGACGTTTTCCCCCCCTCCCCCCGTTTCCTTCCTTCCTCTCCTCCCTCCCCTCAATACCTTCCCTCTTCTGCCCTTTCTTCCTTCCCTGTTCTTTTTCTTTATTTTTCTTGCTCCTGGTTTTCTTCAGTCCCCTGTCAATTATCTTCTCTTATGCCCTTTTTTCTCGTCTTCCCTCTCCATATTTCTTTTGCTGCATCTCACTTTCTTCCTTGCCTTCCCCTCTCTTCCTTTCCTCCTTTCTCCACACTTTCTTTGGTCTGTCCTCCAAGATCCTCATTGTCTTCCTACCTTCGGCTTTCTGTACTTTTTTTATTTCCTTCTTTTTTTTTTCTTTTCTCACTTTCTTCCCTCTTTATTTCCTTCTTTTTCCGTATTTTTAAGAATAGAGGTTACGATGCTTTCCTTTCATTCGTTTCTTTGATTCTTGCTTCTTTCTGTTTTTTTTTTTTAACATACCTAACCTCTGTTCATAATCCTTGACTTATTTTTCATTTCTGTTAGCTTTTCTCATCTCTTCTCTCTTTCTTTCCTCCTCCTGTACTTCCTTCTTCCTTTTCATTTTTACTTCCTTTTCATGATTCCAGCTATCCACTTCCCTTTTTTTTTTTTTTTTTCCTGTTTCCTCCTCTTTCCCTCCCTCCCTCCCTTTCTTTCTTCCTTTCCCTCCCTCCTTCCCATCTTCCGTCCGTCCGTCCGTCCATCCTTTCTTCCATCCATCCATCCATCCATCCATATCTCTCTCTCTCTCTCTCTCTCTCTCTCTCTCTCTCTCTCTCTCTCTCTCTCTCTCTCTCTCTCACCAATCCACGAATATCATTGAATTGGAGCGGATTGACGGGATTACGGGAGAGATTCGCTAATGAACAGAGATGGTGGTAGTTGTGGTAACTGTGGTATTGGAGGAGGAGGATTGTGATAGTGATGGTGTGGTATTATGGTAGTTGTGGTGGTAGCAGTAGTGAACGATGGTAGTTGTAGGAGATGGTGGTAGTTATGGTAGTTTTAATTGGGGATGGTGATAGTTTTGGTAGCAGTGGTAGGAGAGCTCTGGCAGTGGTTGCAAGTGTGGTAGTTGTGGTACATAATACGTATGTTCAAACTGTCAACATACACACGTAGCTAGTACACACACACACACACACACACACACACACACACACACACACACACACACACACACACAAAACCCACTTAAACTATTTCCAAACTTTCACAACTTCGTCCCAACTCACTCGCAAATTATTAACTTCTAGCTTAACACTTGATGCCAGTCCTCCCACTGACGCACGCACGCACGCAATTCGCACACAGATTCTCTAGTATCTTTAGTAGGATAGTGAAGTATTTTTTTTATATTTGTGTGTGTGTGTGTGTGTGTGTGTGTGTGTGTGTGTGTGTGTGTGTGTGTGTGAGAGAGAGAGAGAGAGAGAGGTAGAGAGAGATTCCCATTTTCTTCGTGTTGCCAAAGAAAACGACATCTGCAATTCTGCGGAAACATCACGAACTTGTCGATTAAAAACTTTCGTAATAAAAGTTACCAGTTCCTTATGTAATGAAATGTACGATGCAGTGTGGAATTATTTACATGCGAACGATAGATTTTTCTGTTTAAATTCATATTGCAACGATATTTTATTAATATTAACCGCAAATTCTGGTGTAAATAAATGCATTAACGACATACAGTATTTTGAAAGACTAAAAGTTTTCCAACAGATATATGCCTTAGAGGTCTTTGTTTTATGTGACTTACTTATTTCTGAATCTGGAACAAACTGGGAGTAGTTGTAACCCATTTAGTTCATGTTCGTATCAAGTTGAATTTAGTCATCCTCATGTCAGCCATAATAAAATACTGTAGAAGAACCATCATCATCATCATCATCATCATCACGACCACCACCATCATCATCATCATCATCATGTCTCCCACTTTCAGTATGTAGGATGGGTAGGAACCAGCACAGGAACAAGAGCACACAGGAACGGGAAACTATCTATCAGCCTGCCTAACAATATCTACTTCTTGTGTTTCTGTCACCTACATGATAATTAAACCTTTGTTCCTTTACTCTTTTTTTTTTTTTCGTTTATTTGTCATTTTTACTACTCATTTCTTCGGTTGATCGTCTCCTTTGCCATTTATTTATTTTTTTATTTATGTAATCTTTTTTTCTATCCACTGTATTTTCTTTTTCTCCGTACTAATTATTCTCTCTGATCACCCCATTTAATATTTATTTATGTTCACTTTCCTCATTGAATTTCGTCCCTCTTCCTCCACTCTTGTCCTCTTATCAGGCTTTCATGTTATCCACAGTGACTCTCTCTCTCTCTCTCTCTCTCTCTCTTAGCATAAATTTATCCATCATTATCTGCACTAAATTTTACGCTTCAGCTCGCCTTCATTTCCTCCATACAATTATCCTTCCTCCTCCTCCCTCTGGCCACTTCATAATATAATCCCTCCTCCCTCTCCTCCTCCCTCTCCTCCTCCCTCCTTCCTCCCTCTTGTCCAGCTCATAATCCCTCCTCCACGCTGATTGGCTCATGCGGCCGTCAATGTAAACCAATTAAAAACACAATGATCCAGCGGGCCATTCTAATTGTTCTTTATTCACCTGGCTTGGTATTCGAGCTTTTTTATTATTATTTTTTATTTTTTTTAGGGGGGCGGTTTAATTGGAAGAGCTTTATTATATTCTTAGTTATGTGTAGGGGCTATTATTATCCTACTTTGTTTTCATGGTTGAGTATTAGTTTATTTTTATCTATTATTCACTCATATATATATATATATATATATATATATATATATATATATATATATTTATTTATTTATATACGTAGAGAGAGAGAGAGAGAGAGTGTGTGTGTGTGTGTGTGTGTGTGTGTGTGTGTGTGTGTGTGTGTGTGTGTGTGTGTGTAGCCTTTATCGTCTTGCTGTCATTAGCAGTTCAGTGCAGCACTACAAGAATCATCATTAAAATTAGGAGCCGAGAACTTCCATGCCATACATGATAGATGAATGGATCTTTCTCCCCCTTCTTCTTCTGCTTCTTCTTCTTCTTCTTCTTTTATCTGGATTCTACCCGTCGCATTATAAATAGAACTCAGATGATGATGATGATGATGATGATGATGATGGCAGTTGCGTTTTGTACTAGTCATGTAAAACTCTTCATGTTTATTACGCCAACTGTCAGAATAATTTGTTCGTAAAATTCTCGCTTCATATCAGGTAATACCTTCATTGCGATTGTATATTTCGCTATCACATTTCTTTATGTTTTCACTGTTTTTATCCTTTACTGTCGTTATACTTTATCGTTATTATTTATTTCAGTATCTTCATTCGTTATAGTTATCTTACACCATCGTTAGCGTTACTGTCATTCTGTCGTCATTGATTGATTGATTGATTGATACATTACATTTAGCCATAATGTTATATCAGATATTGTATTACATTATACTATTGAGATGAATATTATGTTCACACAATTAACAAGGCTGAGTCTTTTGAAAGCTAATCACTCTCTTCAAAGGCACCTGCATTAGCCTAAGCACATATTTATATCACAGAATAGACTATTAGTTAAACTTTATAAAACAAACTTGGCTGAATAAACTAATTTGGTAAAAAATAAAAATTCAATTATTAGTTTAAAAAATCAACTGTCATCGTCTCTGTCGGCATTTCACTCACAGGTATCTTATTTTTTATCACCTTATCTCCCATTGTCGTTATCTTTCACCATCGTCATCTTTACTGCCTCACTATCATCGTCTCTGTCAGCGTTTCACTCACTGGCATCTTATATTTTTAATCAGCTTATTTATCTTAATAGCCAACTACCTTATCATCACAATATCTTATCATTTTACTACTTCTTTATCTCACCATCTCTGTCCTCTCTCATTATCTCACTCTCCTACATTACTGTCTTGTTTTAATCTCACCGTCTCCATGATTATCGAACTATCGTGTCACTTGTCCCATTATCGCACCGCCTCTTATGTCTCACCTTTATTATGTCTACTAGCCTTTCTTCAGTGCCTGCTGCTGGAGACGAAGGCAATGTAGGTCGCGTGTCTCCTGCTTGCTTACCCGATCGTCTTCATTACCTGTCGGGATTAAGTTACCTGTGTCCGTAATTGGGGAGTACACACACGCACACACACACACACACACACACACACACACACACACACACTCTCTCTCTCTCTCTCTCTCTCTCTCTCTCTCTCTCTCTCTCTCTCCTGCGTGCTGGCTTGTGTCAACTTCGTCATATTCTGAATTTTTTACCGGAAAATCGAGTGAATTTTCGCTTTTCTCAGTTTTTCGAGTCTTTGTTAGTATCCATAGTTGTTGATTTTTTTTTTTATTTTCGCCATTTATTTCAGTACTGTTGCATTTGTTTTTGTATTGAAATGTAAAACTGTATTAAATGTAAAAACTGTATATTCCCATTTTCTATAGCTTTGTATGTGCTGACCCTCCTCATTCTTTTTTTTTTTTTTTTTTTGTAATCGAAGTACATGCAAGAATACAAAGTGGTTTTTTCCTTTTTTTGTCACTGATATTTGGCATTTTGATATGTTTAAGTTTCATTGTTATTGTTTATTAGATTTGTGTATGTTTCATATTTCATGAACTATTAATACTGTTATCAAATTATACGTTGTTAATATATTGCTAGGTTTTTCTTTTAACGTCTTTAGGTCATGGTGTTTTCCTCACCTGAATCGAAATTTTTGACGTGCCATATGCAATACTAAGATCGTCTAAAGTTTCTTGTGAGGATGGCTGTGATAGGCTTCGTAAGAGTATGTGGTATGTATTTTTGAACGTGTGTGTATGTGTATGTATCTGTGTATTTGTATTAACTCTCTCCTGCAGGTGGAAATGCTGTATATTAGTGTATGTTTATATATGTGTATGTGTGTATATATGCGTCTGTATTAACTCCTCTCTCTTGCAGGGGAAGGTGGTGTATATCAGTGTATGTTTATATATGTATACTGAATGTATCTGTGTATGTGTGTATTAACTGCCCTTCCTTTCCCGCAGGTGAAGGTGGTGAGAGGCGTGAGGAGGTATCATAGGCTCCGTCATCACACCAGGACAAGATGCGGGCTACAAAAGGCCAAGGAGGTAAGGACAGACAACACAGGCCCACGTTGTAAAGGCCCAGTGATCAGGACGAATTGCACAGGCCGAGGAAATAAAGGCCAAGGTGATCCAAGGAAATTATAGAGCCAAAGAAACTAAAGGCCAAAGAAACTAAAGCCAGAGCGCTAAGACCAATATGTAACAAAAGGGCCAGAGAAATTAAGGCCAAGGAAATACATGTCAGATAATACGAGTCAGATTTTTAATGTCAAGGATATTAAATTCCAGATCATAAGGCCAGGCTTAGGCCCATTATGACTGTGGGAATTTAATCAGGTGATAGGAGCCAGAGTTTAAATGCCGGAGTTTGTATACCAAAGAAATAAAAAGGAATAACGTCAAATGGTAAGGACCAAACAATAAATCCCAAATTATAAAGACGAGAAAAGTAAGACCAGATAAGGTCTAAATTATGACGACCAGTTAGAAAAGAGCTGATTTAAAAACACGGAAGTGATAAGATCACTTAACAAAAAACAAATACTAAAGGCCAAGAAGAAAAGACCAATAATCAGCACTAAGGAGAAGACCAAATAAAGAGACCAGGAAGACCAGATTTTTAAGATCAGTTTCATCTGGTCGAAAAGTCCAGAGTAGACCCCAAAGGCAGAGGCACCAAGGCCACCCAGGCTTACAAGGCCAGGAGTCAAAGGCCACGGTCCCCGGTGTAACCAGTGACTCAGAGCCACTCACAGGAGGCAGCGTCAGTCAGGGGTCAGGACGGTGGGCGGACCCTTGCCAGGATGCAGAAGGTACCCCGCGAGCCTGTGGGCAGACTCATAGACGAGGCAGTCAGGTATAAAAACAAGCCCAACCGCCCCCAAGGTGAGTCACAAGGCGGCCAGGTGTGTGCAGACGTAAAGTAAATAAACAAATTAATAAGATAAATAAATAAAGATGGAAATAAGGAAGAATTATATCCACAGAGTTAAAATTATGTATATTGCGAGGATGCAGATTTCCATCCTCGATTTAAGCATAACATTATTGTGTGGGTGTATGTATTCCTTTTAAATAATATTCGACCTTGTAAAGCAAGACGGATTAAGCAAAATGGATAAAAATCAGACCTGTGGACGGCGAATAATACTTTGTGAGTGTGTGTGTGTGTGTGTGTGTGTGTGTGTGTGAGAGAGAGAGAGAGAGAGAGAGAGAGAGAGAGGTGAGGCAGGAATATCGATTAATTGCAACTGTATGTTAGTCTTTTCCACCTCTAGCCTATATATTACATGTTTACTACAGTTTATTAGAAAATGACGATTTCTAGATTATGTAAACAGGTCAGTGCTAGAATATACTAACAAAGAGATTATTAATATTTGCATTTTAGCCTATAGCCATTTGCATGTCAGTTTCAAGGATTTTAACACAGGTCACCAGTAAGATTTATTGAACAGACCATTGCAACGATCAACTGATTTTCTTCTGTTGTGTAATTTCTTGTGTATTATGTATTTTCTTCTGTACTGTATTTTTTCTTGTGTATTATGTATTTTCTTGTGTATTATGTATTTTCTTCTGTACTGTATTTTTTCTTGTGTATTATGTATTTTCTTGTGTATTATGTATTTTCTTATGTACTGTATTTTTTCTTGTGTATTATGTATTTTCTTATGTACTGTATTTTTTCTTGTGTGGTGTATTTTCTTGTGTACTGTATTTTTAATTTCTGAACAATTTGTATTTATTTTGCTTTATTTCTATTTACCTGGCAGGATAGAATAACGATATGATAACATGCATTATTTATCTACGTATGTGTTTTATTTAGCGATATAAGATAGGGATTTATGTATTAATTTCTCTGTTGGCGTGGCAGTATAGGATGATAAGAATGATTTAGTTTCATATTTAAATCCTTTGTAGATTATTTATACAATTTATTACTACTTATGCCTCCCTAACATACCTATTCAGTTTGTGTAGATTATTTCATAGAACTTATTACTCTCCCTTACGCCCCCTGCTTTCCCCTACCGCCCACAGACCTCCATGTTCCCTACATGGGAACACACAAACCCATGGGCAGCCCCCGCATGTCCCCCAGGCTGCCCCCACGCTCCGGCGCCTCCTCGCCCACGCCCATACCACGCGCCTCCACGCCCATACCAGCACACTCCAGCACACCACCACCAGGATCCGACTCGGGACCATCTTCAAGGAGGTGAGTGGATGGTGTTTCTCTCTCTCTCTCTCTCTCTCTTTCTCTCTCTCTCTCTCTGCTTATCTGTCAGTCAGCCTGTTTATATATCTATCTATTTTCTGTCCATCTATCTATCTCTATATCAGTCCTTTCAGTCACCACTTTGATCGGCCTCATATTAGGGGATTAGGTTGTGTACCTTACCGTTCACTACCTCACGTTCCCATACTCCTCTTCTCTCTCTCTCTCTCTCTCTCTCTCTCTCTCTCTCTCTCTCTCTCTCTCTCTCTCTCTCTCTCTCTCTCTCTCTCTCCAATTGTTTTATATCTCACTTTCACTAAGGTAGTAGCGGACACTAAAGTGGATAAAGTAGTTTGTCCCAGCATGTGTTGTCAGTGATTAGTATTCAATGGAGTTTCCGTGTATGACGTGGATCTATACACTCTCTCTCACCGACAAACACTGCCACTTCATCAGAATACAGTATACACACATACACCTCGCCTCCCTACACTTTATAAGCCTCCCATGTAGTATTATTCCCGTGTATGTAGCACTGGTTGGGGTGAGTGACTCCTGAAGTAGACATATCCCATGGTCGTGTTCATCAGTTACCCTTTAGGATACACTAAAACAAAACTTGAACATGTGCAGTACAGTTACCCTCCCAAGCTGCCTACTGCAATTTACAGGATACGTTCATTTTTTCCCATCCTTTTATTCACTTTTACACTGATCTTTACATTTTATCCGCTCCTTTTATTTACTCTTCATTATTCTCGTGTCACTCATATATTTTTTTCACTTTATCTTTCACTCTCACACATGCCGTTTACTTTGATGCCATTTATCATTCCCTTTTTATTTGCACTACTTATTCTCATCACCCCCCCCCCCAGACCGTCCACCCTGATGCCGCCTGATGTAGACTCCCGGCGAGGATCCCTGACGAAGCAGGCGCTGATGGGGGTGATGGAGGACGCCAGGAAGGGGGTCAAGCAGATGGCAGACAGCTCCGTGGAGGCGGGGCGAAAGGTGGGACTTACATTTGCCATACTTTTTATTCACTTCTTTATTTCAGTCTGGCGGGTTGTACGAGAAAGGTAGGACTCTTTTTCGATTTTTTTTTTCCCTGTTCCAGTCTTCTCTTCGCTCTGGTTACGATACTTTTTTCTTTGTCTGTGGGGTTTAAACATAAATTTGTCCGTTTTCATCGCCGTCTTAACTGGGTATTTCTTCCCAGTTTTCTTCCCATATATTTCAGTTGGTGTGCTTGGTTTCTGGTTTATTTTTCCCACGTCGAAGGGATTTTCTGTCATGATCTCTCCAACTTTATGTTAGGCTACGATTCTTCGGTTTTGCGTTAGTCAGGAGGTCAAGCACAACACCGCCTGATGGAGGCCAGATGAAAGGTGAGATTGATATCACTACGTAAAATCCGGTTCGTGTTGCCATTTCTCCAGTTTAACCGCTATTTGTGTTGGGTCTTGTGGTTTTTTTTTAACTTCAGCTTAATGTGATCGTCTGGCCGGTTTGATATGGCCTTTTGTTTACTGGTACATTATGTTTCGATCTGTTCGGTTTTATGCTGTAATCTTCTCATTTATATTATGCTGCGGTAATAGCTTCTTAGTCTTTCAGTTAATCTTTTTCCAGGTTGCCATAGCGATTGCATGTACGATCATCCCGGTTATACGATGCACTACGATGCAGGTTTAATGTACTATCTCCCTTTTTTATTAGGCTATGATTAGGTGTAGCCTGCCATCACCGGTTTCATTTTAAGGTGAGAAATCGGTTTAACTTACAGTCCCGTGTTTTTCAGGTGGTGATGTTCGGTATAAGTTACGATCCCCTTCCATTTCAGATTGCGATTTTCGGGTCAGCATACAGTAAACTACGATCCCTAGGCTACGGTTGTAGTGTTCGCTACTATTTCGATTTCGGTTGTCTTTGGTCTTACGTTAAGCTGCGGTTTTTATTAAGTTTAATTTCCCTTCTCCAGTTTTTAGTACCTAAGATTTATAAAGTAAGCCTTTCTCGATATACCCATTAGCTGGGAGTGTAGTTTTCAGGCTGAATATTATGATTATTATCTGGCGTACCTTAGAATATAATACAGAGGTCTCGGTTGTTATTATTATTGTTTTTTTTATGTGTGGGAGGAGAATGTGCCAAGGTTTAGAAGGCCTGAATGATGTGTGATGGCTTGCTTGGGCCATTTCACTGGGCACTCTAGTGATAGTCCTCCTGGTTGATTTATTTTTCCTGTTTCGTAATACCACTAACCTCATTTTATAGTGAAAGGTAGAATGATGTTGATAATGGTGATCATGATTATGATGATGATGATAATGGTAATGATGCGATTAATTATTATATTGACGAGATTTTTCTTGTTCAAACCAGTAATCAAATTAGTTTTTTTTTTATGCTTTTGTCACTGGATTTATGAGACGATAAAGGCTGTAGGACGTAAATCAGAACAAATGAATAAGCAAATAAATAAGTAAATAAAATGTTCGTATTTCGTGTCCAAAGGGAGGTAAGGCAGGTGGGACAACTCTTACCTTGTATCCGGTTTTACGGTGCCATTTCGGTTTTAGGATGTGGTATGTCTGGTTTAAGGGTGCGATATGTCCGGTTTTGTGGTGTCAGGGTCTGCTTGGTTTTGTTCTCTTTGTTTTGTGTTGTGTTCTTTGTGGTTTTTTATGGTGGTCTTGTTTTTTTTGATTGACAGTGTTATGTACTTGTGTGTGTGTGTGTGTGTGTGTGTGTGTGTGTGTGTGTGTGTGTGTGTGTGTGTGTGTGAGAAAGAGAGAGAGAGAGAGAGAGAGAGGGAGGGAGAAAAGGGGGAGAGGAGGGGAGGGGACGGGACGGGGAGGGAGAGGGGGAGGGAGAGAGTGGAATATCTGTGTAATATTCCTCAAGTTGGGAGAGGGGATGGTGAGGGGAAGCAATAATATTTTGATGGCACAAGGTTAGGCCCTAGAATATCAATGGAAGAAAATGGGAAGTCAAAATCGTATGCATGTGTGTTTATTATCTTTTTATATTTACCTCTGTGTGTCTGTTTGTCTCGTCTTCCTCTGCTTTGCGATTTTGTTTATAAAATAATGTAATGCTTTAGTGTCTTTAATTGATATATTTTTCTCAGCAATATGGCCGGATCATGTAGAAAAGACCATGAGATCTGTGTTGTGTAATTTTTGTATCTAAGTAGCTCCTCTCTCTCTCTCTCTCTCTCTCTCTCTCTCTCTCTCTCTCTCTCTGCCTGTTTGTGTGTATGTATATCCATCTGACTTCAGTCAAATTAATGATCGTGACATGATGAAGAGAAGCTTGAGTTATGAAATATGGAGAGTGGCTTCCGGAGGGTTTGTCATGGGCGGGGAACCTCGATGAATTTTCTCCCTTGTGTAGTGGAGGGGTGAGCACTGTTGTTTACGTTTCTCTTATTACCTGTTGTTGTCCTGTTAATCTGTTATTTTTTTGCATACCGAAGGACAGGTAGATGAGACCGAAGGAAACTAGTCGGGTATATAAGACACAAAGGGAATGACAGACGAAGATGAGACACAGACGCTTGGAATAAAGAGGAAATATTGATAAAAGTGTCCGTAGTAAAGATGAACACAGAGGAGCAGGAGACACAGTGACATAAATTATCGAACCATCCAACAGCGACAGACAAGGCAAAGAGATGGAAGGAGATGGACAGCACCTGAGAGGAGGCTGTGGGTGAGACAGACAGTGCGACAGATAGAGAGAAAGGGTGTGATAAATAAGAGACGGTGGGAGACAGCAGTGCAAACGAGATAACAAGAGGTTCAGACAGTGAGAGATATTACAGCAAATTAGATAGCAGGAGGTAAAGATATAGAGATATAGCAACCAAGATAACAATTGAAAGATAAAAGTAAAATAGAAAAGAAGAGGGAGACAGCAAGCTAGACAGAAAGACAGAGAGCGCGCGAGACTATAAATTTAGACAGTAAGGGATAGAGACATAATAAAACAGACAGGAAGAGATGGAGGCAGTGATAGACAGAGAGCAAACTACATGAGACAGAGGCTGTGTTTCAAGTTGACTGATCAAGAACCTCAGGCAACAAGTCTCCTTATATTTTCTACAGTTCTATTGAAATGTTCTGTATTATTCTGAAAACTCTGATCTAATACTTTTTGTCGAACGTTCCCTAAAATTCAATTACCTCATCCTTTGGCCAGTAGTAATATCCCAATTATATTTTATCATACAACTTGCAGTATATACTTTTCTGGAATAAGACAGACAGAGAGACACAAAGACACAGACAGACAGGCAGAGACACACACATAACTACCCAGACAGACAGAGTAGAAAAATAATAACAGAGACAATGCAGGAGACAGGGGCCATTCACCAAGACATAGGCGAGGGACATAGACTTGCATAGGGAGCAAGAAGGCCTAATGTTTTCCTGACAACACACTCTTCTTATCACCTCCCCCCCTCCCCTCTTCCCATTTCTCCTTTTCCCCTTTCTCCAACAGCCATACCCACTTTCTTCACTCGTTCCCCGTCTCTCACTTTTACTCTCCCCCTCTCCATCTCCCCCATTTCTCCCTCTCCCATTATTTCCCCCTCCTATGTCTCGCGTGTTATATTTATTTTCCAGTCTCACTTCTTCCTCCTCCCTTCTTTCCCGTTCCATCTCCTCCTTCATGTCTGCACCTCTTTTTCACCTCCTCACCCTCTTTTCTCTCTTTTCCTTACTCTCTTTGTCCTCACCTCTCCTGTTATTCTCCTTCCCTCCTCCACTCTGCTGTATCTTATGCATTCACTATACCTCTCTCTCCTTTTTTTTTTTTTTCCATTACCTCCTGTCCCATCGTATTAACTCCTACTGCCTCTCACAACCCTCTGACCCTCATACCTCTCTCTCTCTCTCTCTCTCTCTCTCTCTCTCTCTGTCTCTCTCTCTCTCTCTCCTTCCTTCCTTCCTCATCCTCTCTCCTTCCCCTCCCGCTCTTCCTTCCTCCTTCCTACACTTCCTATCCTCTTCCTTCCTTTCCTCCTTCCTCCTTCTCTCCCACTTGCTTCCTCTTTCTCCTCTTCTGTGCCCCCATTCTCTTCTTTATTCACCCTTGCCTTTGTTTGGGAGGTTTTCTGTAAGTGGAGGAGGGGAGAGGTGGGGAGAAACAATGGACCTTGAGAGAGAGAGAGAGAGAGAGAGAGAGAGAGAGAGAGAGAGAAGAAAATGTAAGAAAGAGTGCAAGTGGTTCCAGTTTCACAGATCACTAGTTTTTATAACCCCAAACCAAGCGATCCACCGAAATAGTAATGGAAGAAAAAAAATCTCTCTGTCCATAAAATCATGAGACAAGGATAGCACAGGAAGATGATACAGGCTTGAAACTTGGGTATTATAGATCAGACAGAGAGGATTATACCAGTTTTTATCTGCGCTGGTATGGATGATTTTTTTTTTTAATGCCGGCTAACACCAGACAGTAATGTTCATCTGAGAGAAAAAATGACTGTTTTCGTTGTTATGGCCGTGGGTTCATCTGTAACGTGAACTCGGTGGACTGCAGGCTAAAACTTATCCCCCCACCCCCACTCCTCCTGCAACCCATCATCTTCCTTTAAGTGGGAGGGACGTCTGTATAACTGGGCAGCGTCACCATCCGGCTATATCGGTACCACCACATGCAGGCGCTTGGAAAAGGTGGTGTGTGTGTGTGTGTGTGTGTGTGTGTGTGTGTGTGTGTGTGTGTGTGTGTGTGTGTGTGTGTGTGTGTGTGTGTGTGTGTGTGTGTGTGTGTGTGTGTGTGTGTGTGTGTGTGTGTGGGGGTGTGATGGTATGGTTTTATGAGAGGGATGGAGGGAGGGCAGGAGATTGGGGGGGAGACAGTGCTATATAAACAAAAGCGTGTTGAACCTACTTGGCCGACACTCCTTACGTGAGAATAGGCTATTGTTTTGGACTTTTCTTATCTCTTCTTTCTTTCTTTTTTCTTCCGTTCCTGTACTTCTTCCTTTCTTTTTGTCTTTCTTATCTTCCAGCTCTTTCCGGCATTTTCTTTCTTTCTATTTCTGTCATTCTGCCTTCCTTCCTGTTGTTCCTTCTTTCCATCCATCTTTTCTGTCATCCATCCCCCTTTTCCCCATTTGCCTCTTTCATTCACTTATCCTTCAATTCACCCATTCTCAGCTCAGAATGAAGAAAAAAGATAACACTACTGATAAGAAGAAAACAAAGGGAAGAAAAAGAAGATGAAGAGTAAAAATAAGATATGTAATATAAGAAGGAGCAGTCGTGCGTGAGCAAGAGATAATAGAAGTAAGAAAAATGAAGATGCAAGGAGAAGGGATGAGCATAAAGAGAGAGAGAGAGAGAGAGAGAGAGAGAGAGAGAACAGCACTATATAAAGAAAAACACGTTAGAGAAAGATGGGTGACTCTTCATATACAGTATAGCGTTATTCTTTTCCTCTTCACTCTCCTTCATTCCTTCCTTCCTTCCTTTGTCCTTCCTACGTTGTTCCTCTCCTTATTCCTTCCATTGTTCCTTGTCTCATTATTCCTTTCTTTCTTTAACTTTACTTCTCATTTTTTTCTTCCCTTTCCTTAAGTCTTCCTTCATTCCTTCATTCCCTCCCTACTTTCTTCTTTCTTTTCCTCCCTACTTCCTTCCTTCCTTCCTTCCTTCCTTATTTCCCTCCTTCCTTCCTTCATTCATTCTTTTTCTCATCCATCCATTCATCAACCCTTCTGTTCATTATATTCCCTCATCCTTCCTCCTCCTTTCCTTACTTACTTAAGAAAGAAGAAAGTCGAAATGAAGAAAAAGAAAAAAGAAGAAAAAAAGGAAGATAAAAAGGGAAAATAAGACTCTTGGTAAAGGAGATTGGACGGTCGTGAGTGAGAGAGAGTGGTAATAAAATTGATGAAAATGAAGATGGGAGGAGAAAGCATGACACCAAGAGGGGACAGGATGAGAGAGAGAGAGAGAGAGAGAGAGAGAGAGAGAGAGAGAGGAAATGATAATAAGAAGGGGGTTATTCGGGGAAAATAAAAGGAGAATGAGAGTCGTGGATTCGAGAGAGGGGAGAGTAAAGAAAATGGTGGTGAGAGAGAGAGAGAGAGAGAGAGAGAGAGAGAGAGTCAACAACAAAAGTCAGGTCGAGCTGTTCTGTGTGAGTTATGACTTTGGTTTGGAAGACAAATAAAAGAGGAAGAAAGAGAGAATTGAGGAAGAAATAGGGGAAAGGGAGCGAAAGAAGTGAGAAAAAATGAAGAGGAGACTGCAGTGAGGAAAAAAAATAATTAACAAAGATGAAAAAGAGAATCTCTCTCTCTCTCTCTCTCTCTCTCTCTCTCTCTCTCTCTCTCTCTCTCTCTCTCTCTCTCGTTAAAGAAAGCATTGTGGGTGTTAATACTGAGATTCGTGACTGACTGGAATCACATTAATATCATCATCCCAGACTATGACCCACAGTGACCATCAATCAGGTTATTCACGTAGCTCCACCGACAACTGTTCCTGTGGGTCCTTTGTTCCCTGGGGAAAGCAACAGTTGTCATCGAAAATGTGCGAACCCTTACGTCTCGTCTGCCTTTGTGGGTATTCTCAGATTTGTGGATGATTTGTGTTCTGAGATGGAACTCGAGAAATTCTATAATTGCCGTGATGAAGAAGCATTATGTTTGGCGTACATTTCTTCTCTGGACATTCTCTGCTACTGCCACTTCTTTCCATGTACATTCGCACTAGGAAGTTGTGAGGAAGTCCATATATTTTCAGTGACATCACTTAATAACGCGACTGTACAGTAATCAGCAGAGATAACGCAACACTCATGAGGCGGCATACGACAACCGATTGAAAGAATCGATAACTTCATCAGGGACATTTCCAACATTAAGTAACAGTGATTAACTGTTATTTTTTGTGCGTGCAGATCTATTAATATTTTGAGATTTTTAGTTAAGAAGCGTCGTTCTTGTTATGCCTTTTTGACAGTTTTGATTCTGATAGCAAATAGCAATCGAGTTTCTGTGATAAGCATTATACTCTTGTGGAAAATTAATAACAGTACTTATGAATTCATGTACACTCGGTGTCTTAAATTTGTTACACGGCTGAATGTCAAGAATACGTAGCATAAATTAAGAAGTAATATTTGTGATTTAATGAAGAGAAAGGAACCAGTAGAGTGAACAGAAAAAGTGAGTTTTTATAAGTATTTGGTAACACACATTTGGGCGCGAATGAATGACCCCGCAAGATACCCTACTCCTCCTTATAGTCTCCACTTTACCCCTACAGCACTCATCTATCACCACCTTCAACCCCTCCCCCCCCCCATCCCACTGCCATTCTTCCCCCTCAATGCTATCCACTTCCCTTTCCTCTTCACTACCGTCGTCCCTTACTGCCCCTCACCCAACCTACTACGAATGGTGATGATACTAATAGTGGTGTTACTGATGAAAATAATGATGATGATGATATAGTTGCTACAAGTTGATATGTATAAGACAACGAGGAGATAACGGAAGATAATTAAAAAAGTGTAATAACGAAAAGGTAACGAAAGATGATGAAACTGTAATAACGAAAAGGGACGAAAACATGACGAGAGATAATGGAGTTGGGAGGTAAACAGGATTTGACTATTCTTGTAAAACCAACAAAGGGAAGGACGGGAGGCATTTGTGTGTGTTTGTATGCGTGTGTGTGTGGAGAGAGAGAGAGAGAGAGAGAGCGGCTTGCCTCTCCCTCCTTGGTTGGTCGCCAGTCTGTCATTCACTGTTTTTGCCCTCTTTCTCTTCTTGTTGTCTTTACTTCTTTTTTTTCCTTCATCTCTGTTTTTTCCTTCCTTACTGTCACCTTCTCTCTCTCTCTCTCTCTCTCTCTCTCTCTCTCTCTCTCTCTCTCTCTCTCTCTCTCTCTCTCTCCTCCTCCTCCTCCTCCTCCTCCTCCTCCTCCTCCTCCTCCTCCTCCTCCTCCTCCTCCTCGTAATGGCGTAATGTGATCAGCGGCGTTCCCCAAGGCTCAGTACTTGGACCGATACTTTTTATTATCTATATAAATGACATTGATGAGGGTCTAAATTGCAAAGTATCCAAATTTGCAGATGATACTAAAATAACCAGTAAAGTCACTTCAAAATTACAGTGGCAGCAGTTACAAAATGACCTTAATACTTTAGCAAGCTGGGCAGAAAAATGGCAAATGAAATTCAACACAGAAAAATGTAAAGTACTTCATATTGGAAGTAACAATGTCCATGCAAATTACAAAATGAACAATATTCAGTTATCAAGTACAGATAGTGAAAAGGATCTTGGTGTGATAATATCAAATGACCTAAAACCAAGCAAGCATTGTACCGATGCGGTTAAAATTGCAAACAAGCTAGTGGGTTTTATTGGAAGAACTTTCGAGTTTAAATCGGAAAAAGTCATACTTGCCTTGTACAACTCGCTAGTGCGCCCCCATCTTGAGTATTGTGTGCAATTCTGGTCTCCGTACTACAGAAAGGACATTGAAATATTAGAGAAAATTCAGCGAAGAATCACAAAAATGATACCACGACTTAGAAACAAACCATATGAGGAACGCCTTGAAGAACTTAAATTATTTAGCCTAACGAAGCGCAGGTTAAGAGGGGACCTTATTGAAGTTTTCAAAATCATGAAGGGATATGACAACTTAGACATGAATAAATATTTTGATTTGGACCGGTCGAGTCAAACCAGAAGTAATGCCTGCAAAATCATGGGAAAGCGATTCCAATCCCACGAAGCAAAATACTTCTTCTTTAACAGAGTTGTAAATATCTGGAACAGATTACCCTCAGATACCGTGAACAGTATCTCAATTGAGATATTCAAAAACAAATTAGACAAGTATTTGCACGAAAATCCTCAGCTGACTCTTTTTCTGTCCGAATAACTTGCTTTTATAGCTACGGTACATGTAAGTTCATGCCCCTTTAGTCTACAAGACACCCCGTAAACAATGTACCCGTACATAGTGTTGGGTCACGATATTATACATTTTCAATTTATTCAGTGCAAACAAAGCAATATAAGCACAGATTAGGATCTGCACAGATAACCCTGAGTTAACGGTCAGTACTCTTACTTTCGACCTGTGATGGGCTGTGGATCACTGAGGGTCCATGTTAGTCAAGTGACCACCATCGGGATTTTTTAAATGTACCAGGGGTCACTGCTTCAGGATGAAACTTGTGTACTTGTCCCATATGGGAGAGTTCCCTGTCTCAGTGGAGTGAACGGAGCTAGGGCCTGATTGACTGCTGCCTACCTTAAAAGCGCCAGGCAATGCTGCCGCACCACCCCTAAACATCCACACTGTGCAGTCCCCTCGTGTCTACAGGACACCCCGTAAACTTAACATAGCGTCACATCACGTCATTATACGTTTTTCGATTTACCCAAAGCAAATGAGGTAATATACAATAAGCACAGATTAGGATCTGCACAGATAACCCTGAGTTAACGGTCACTACTTTTACTTTCGACCTGTGATGGGATGTGGATCACTGAGGGTCCCTGTTAGTCAAGTGACCACCATCGGGATTTTTTTAATGTACCAGGGGTTACTGCTTCAGGATGAAACTTGTGTACTGTCCCACATGGGAGAGTTCCTTGTCTCAGTGGAGTGAACGGAGCTATTGCCTGATTGACTGCTGCCTACCTAAAAAGCGCCAGGGAAGGTTGCCGCACCACCCCTAAACATCCACTCTGTGCATTGCACATCCACACTGTGCACTGTGCAGTCCCCCTTTATCTAAGACACCCGTCCTACATACTTTTCAATCTCCCCAGCGCAAAGAAAGCAATATAAGCACAGATTAGGATCTGCACAGATAACCCTGAGTTAACGGTCACTACTCTTACTTTCGACCTGTGATGGGCTGTGGATCACTGAGGGTCCCTGTTAGTCAAGTGACCACCATCGGGATTTTTTAATGTACCAGGGGTCACTGCTTCAGGATGAAACTTGTGTACTTGTCCCACATGGGAGAGTTCCTTGTCTCAGTGGAGCAAACGGAGCTAGGGCCTGATTGACTGCTGCCTACCTTAAAAGCGCCAGGCAAGGCTGCTGTACCACCCCTAAACATCCACACTGTGCAGTGTGTAGCTTCCACGTTATGTCCACAGACTTCCCATTAACTCAATGTAACCGGTTTATAATGTCATGCCGTAACTATTATTTTATTTGTTTACTTTCTCTTTCAGGTTACTCTATCGGGTAGCTCATAGATAAAGTATTATAGAATGTGACTTTTCCTTTCCAGTGTTTCCTATAAAATTTCCATGTCAGTTTTTCCATGCTGCATGGTGGTTTTTCTCACTTTTTCCTGGAGGGTTTGGTGGTGGGGGGAGCCTTCTTGCTTTACTATCCTTATCCTTCAACATGTAGAGTTAGATCTTGTAGTCATAGTTTTCTCTAACAAGCAGCCTCGAAAGGACCATAAGGTCTGTTGCTGTTTGCTTTCCTGTGTATTCCTCTTTGCCTGTCATTTCATCTCGTATTTTTCATTTCACTCTTTCCTCCTCGTCCTCCCCCCTCCTTTTCATCCTTCCTCCTCTTCTCTCACCTTCTTTTCTCGCTCCTCCTCTTTGTCTCCTCTTCCTTCTCCTCTTCAGTGTTTTCCGTACTCCCTCATCTTCACTTTGTTCCTTTTTCATTGTCCTCCTCCTCCTCCTCCTCCTCATCATCATCATCATCATCATCATCATCATCATCTTCATCATCACCATCTGCGTTTTTAATCCCCCTCCCCCTCTTTCCCCTATTTCTCTCCTCTTTCACTGGAATCATATAATAACTCTTTTTCTTCATCATTTATTTTCCTTTAACCCTCTACGTAGCAGGAAAACAAGTTCGTTCATTTAGAGGGGTATTTTCAAAATTTTATCCCTTCACAGCGATGACTTTTTTTACACAACCAGTCTTCCTCCAGGCGATTTTATTCATTTTTGTGAAGGAATTCAGTAGAATGGGGCAAATCCGATCGCTGAGGGGGAACTCCGACTGGTTTTAAAAAATATAAAAAAAGTAATCTTCGTTTTTATATGTTTTTTACTTTTATAATAACTTTATTACTTAATTTTTTTTTTTATTTACAGTTTTTTCGAAGCGGTTGTAGTTGTCCCCAGCGGTCAGATTTGCCCCATGCTGCCGTAGTGAAAGGGTTAAAGGAGGCTATATTAAACCCCAATAGTTACTGAGTTTATCCAGTAAGCTTGATAAAATCCTCTAAAACACTGCAAAAATAAACTGTCAATTAGGACAGGAACTCTAAAATTTGGACCTATAAACTTCTTAACTGTGAGCCAGTAAGCGAAGGGTAGTATGCTAAATCGTCTTACAGCAAAATTCCATGAGTACGGCAGTAAGTACGGCAGTAAATGTTTAAGTTGCACGAGACAACACACTTCCCCTCGCTGCAGGAGAGTTATGGGGATGTGGAGGGGGTATGGGTGGGAGGGGTGAGGTTAGGGGTTGGGATGGGGAGGGGTTAGGAGTTAGGATGGGGAGCGGTGAGGGGTTAGGGTTGGGAGGGGTTTGGGAAAGGGGGAAAGTTAAATACAGCTCCCCATTACTGTTTCTCTTCTCTCTTCCTCCTCCTCCTCTTCCCCTCTTCCTCCTCTTCTTCCCCTCTTCCTCTTCCCCTTCTCTCATTTCCCCCCCTCCTCGTACTCTCTTCTGTTCACAATTTCTCTTTCCTTATCTTCTCTCCGTCTTTCCTCCTCTCCCGCCCCTCCCTCACATCTCCCATCTCCTTCTCTTCCCCTTTCAATATTTCCTCCTCCCTTCCCTCTCTCCTCTCCTTCACATATCCCCTTTATTTCCTACTCCCTCCACTTCTTTCCTCCTCTCCTCTCCCCACCTCTCCTTTCCTTTCCTCACCTCTCTCCCTATCCTCTACCCATCTCTCCACCTTTCTTTTCCCCACCTTTCCTCCATTCCTCTCCCCACCTCTCCTCCCTTCTTCTCCCCACCTCTCCTCCATTCCTCTCCCCACCTCTCCTCCATTCTTCTCCCCATCTTTCCTTCTTTTCTCTCTCCACCTTTCCTCCATTCCTCTCCCCTCCTTGCCTACTTTCCCCTTTACCCGCTTTCCTTTCCCCTCGTCCTCTTATCTCCTGTCACCTCCTCCCTCCTCTTCCCTCTTTCTCTTTTCTCCTCCCCCTCTAACACCTTCTCCCAGCCATCCCCTCCCCTCTACCACCTCCCCTTTCCCCCTCCCCTCTCTTTATTCTCATCCCATTACCTCCCTTTTTCTCCTCCTCCCCTCCTCCCCTTCCCCCTCCCCCTGCTTCCCCCTCCCCCTCCTTTTAACTTAACCTCTTTTGACCATTTCGTAATTTGTCGCATCCCCCCCCCTCTCTCTCTCTCTCTCTCTCTCTCTCTCTCTCTCTCTCTTAGCACACACACACACACACACACACACACACACACACACACACACACACACACACACACACACACTACCCTTTTACGGTGTCTGGAAGCTGGCCGGCAGTAGAGGGAGAGTCAGAGTTGTGGGGAGAGGTGGGGGTAGGGAATAGGGGGAGGAGGGAGAGGTTGGAAGGCACAGGGGAAAGGGAAGGGGAAGAGGGGAGATAAGGAGTTGGGTAGAGGTGGGGAAATGGAAGGGATAGGGAATAGGGGATGGATGGAAGGGGGTGGGTGGAGGGAGGAGAGGGAGGGAGAATGGAAGGGGAGAGGGTTTGTGGGACGGGCTTAGGGGAGGGGAAGAGGAGGGAGTGGGGGATGGAAAGGCGATGTGGTTTCTTGAGTCTCCAGACGCAGGGAATGCAATTAGTTTATGGAAGGCTATGGGGCGGACGGGAAAGTAGTGAGAGAGAGAGAGAGTGGTTGTGGATGTACTTGCATAGAGTGTACGATTATTTGGTAGTAAGTATCGTATATGTTTAAGGAATTTTGCAGGAAGGAAGGAAGGAAGACAAGTGACATGAACATTCTGTGTACTTACAAGAAATAAAAAGGGAATCATCATCATCAGCAGCAGCAGCATTATGCTGATCGTCATCGTCATTGCCATCGTCACGACCTTAATTCCCACCTAAGAATTAGAAACATGAGTTTAAGGAAAGCATTGCGTGGCCATCGACGTGTTCCAGCAGTAGATTTGAAAGCATTATTGTAAAGACTGCATGACACTATTCCACTTCCAGACATGGGTGTAGGGAAAGCACAGTGATGACAATATACCGATTCGAAGCCTGATGTGGCAGGAAAAAGTGGGTCTTAGAATTGCAGAAATCAAGGACTGTCGGTATCAGCTGCGTCAGAAGTGCCTGTGGAGAGGTGACATGGAGGGACGGGGGAGCAAATGAACACATTTGTAAATACTGTTGTTAGGTTAGGGTATGGGTTAGGTTTGATTAGATTAAATTAGGGTATTATAGGTTAGTAGGTTAGGTTAGGGCAGGTTTAGTTTAGTTTGGTTAGGGTAAGTTATAGTTTGTTAGGTTTGGTTACGTTAGGTAGTTTGTGGAGGCGGTGAGCGAAATAAAATGCAATACTTTAATGTGACTCTGCCTAATGGACCGAACTGTGATTGATTATGATTAAAGGTGAGTTTACATTCAGGCTCCTACGACTTACTCTGAGCTGAGGAAAATCGTCTGACGTTAACAGGAATATACATGAGAGAATTCGTGACCATGAAAGCGTAGGTGGTATTCAAAAAAAAAAAAAAAAAAAAAAAAGGACGTCAAATAAAGTGGAGAAAGATGGTAGTAGAGCTGTAGAGTATGTAAAGGCGGCGGTCGTTGCTGAGCAGGGATGGAAATACCCTGTGATCCTTTAGTTGAAGCTGCTTCTCAAAGGCTACGGCTTAGAGCATTAAAATGGCAACACACACACACACACACACACGAGGAGAGAGAGAGAGAGAGAGAGACAGACAGACAGACAGACAGACAGACAGAGACAGACAGACAGACAAAGTGTGTGTGTGTGTGTGTGTGTGTGTGTGTGTGTGTGTTTTCCATGCAATATATTGACTCATGACACAGGCAACACATGCCGTTCCCCGAGGCTCAGCAGTCCTTCCTCGTGCCAATAGCCAGCACCGCACCAACATGAATCAAACACCCTTGCATGTCCCCACTTCCGCATACAATCAGAAAATGTCCACACTGATATTTTTTACGTCCCCTGCACTCGCAGCTGGTATTCGCGTCTTTTTTTTTTTTTCTTTTTTTTATTTATTTTTTTTTTTTACGTGCCTGGGAGTTCATAGACGAGGGAAAGTCTCAGGAAAATTAATATCTTCAAATTACACCCTGCCACAGACGGGATCGAACACACGACTTCACGATCACCAGCCCTTTTATTATTCTACGACTCAATCCTCTTCATTATCGTGAGAACCATTAGCTCGGGAAATTAGCAGGAGAAACTTCAAGTCGTAAATGTTGTTTCGTCTCTCGTGCACATTTTCGCCATTAGTTAAGTTACGAATATAGTGCTGGTGTTTGGGATTAGGACACGAACTGCGATATAAACCATGATTAAATATATTAGCCTTGGACGTGACTCGTTTTTTTTTTCCTTTTCTTTTTTTTCTTTTTTTAGTTAAATAGGGAACGCGATTTTGTGAGTTGACCAAAGTATATGACTTTGTGAGTTGAGCATGGCATGTGATTTTGTGAATTGAGTAGATTATCAAGATTGTACGTGCTAAACAAAGCCCATGATTAACCTTTACCCTCTTATATTTTTTTCTCTTTTCTGGATGTTAATAGTCAGCACAGGAAATATCTCTCGGTCTGAAAAGGTAACAGATTAGCCTCATTTATCCGTTCGCAGTCAGGGACGTCTTCTAAGTTGACGAAAGTGGACTGTTGGTTACAGGAATAAAATAGTGTTGGTTATCGTACTGAACGGATATGCCATTTCAGTACAATTACTTATATATATATATATATATATATATATATATATATATATATATATATATATATATATATATATATATATATATATATATATATATATATATATATATAATCCCACTACCATAAAAATTTTTAATCTTCGTGGTGAAAGGATTAATGAAGGCTGCACCCAACCTCCCTCAGTTCGAAAAGTCTCTCCAAGATTGAGAAAAATCGTTCGGTGACAGTAAGGATCATATACCCAATCGGTCGTAGCACTCAAGGGGCAAAGAGGTGTATGAGTGCGACTGCGGGGGTGTCGTGTCCCGGCGCCGTTTATCAGAGGTAGGGCCGTGCGGGGTTTGGGTTCTCGGAGGGGGGTCGTGAAGTCGGGGTGGTGGTGGAAAAAGGTGGGGTGTTTTTATTTTGCGTGTGTGTGAGGTTGTGCTTTGTGTGTGTGGGAGGGAGGGGGAGCGAGAGAGAGAGAATATTAAGTGGATCAGTGAAAATGACATGACAGAGCGAAAGATACGAAAGAGAAAGGGGGGGGGGAAATTGAAGCAGGTCGAGACTGTGTGTGTGTATGTGTGTGTATGTGTGTGTGTGTGTGTGTGTGTGTGTGTGTGTGTGTGTGTGTGTGTGTGTGTGTGTGTGGTCGGAATTGTGTGTGTATGCAAATATGTATGTATGCATGTATGTATGTGAACGTGTGCCTGACCGCTGTATATGTGTGTGCATGCCCAGTAATCTTCTGAGTGTGAGTAAGCGAGGGGGAAGGTGACTTACACTGGGTGTGGGTGGGAGAGTAGGAGAGAGGGAGGGAAGGAAAGAGGGGATGAGAGAGAGGGAAGAAATAGAGTGGAGGCAGGAAAGAAGGAAGAGAGGGGAAATGGAGAGGGAGGTTGGAG
>NC_137047.1:9260997-9370997 GCF_032717465.1 Coenobita brevimanus | reverse complement strand
GTTTGTGTAATTTCTCACTTTTGTCGCGTAACTGAAGCGAGATATCGGCGTTGTTTATTTTTCGTTTCCTTGGTGTGGTTTTCGTGAAATTTGCGACTGTGTACAGTAGATGTGCCCTTGTTTTATTTATTTATTTATTTTTATATGTATTTATTTATTTATTATTCCTCAACTATCTCTGTTTCAGGTATTTTGTATTCTATCTTCGGCGTATTTCCAAAGTTTTGCGCCGTTTTCTTTACCGTCGGTGTGGGTTTCATGGTGTTTGTTGTCGCGGGACGTAGATGTGGGATTTTATTTCCTTGCATTTTTTTTTTTTTCTCTTTTTTGAGGGGGGATCTATACTTTCGTTTCGACGGTGTGGGTTCGTGGTTTAGCTGAGAGAATTAAATGGGTATCTCACTTTTATTATTTATGTGATCTGCTGCTAGGTATTTTCTTCGATTCTTGTTTTTCTGGCTATACGTTTTTTGCCAGGTTCTCTTTCTGTGTGTGTGTGTATGTGTGTATTTTAATTAAGATTTTAATCGTGTGGACTTATAGCAGATTTCATTCATTTTTGCTGAAGTTTATAATTATATAATGCGTATGAATGATGCTTCATAACATCTTATGTATGCTGTTTTCTGAAGCGTGTTTTCAGGTGTCTCTGCAGTTAATTTGCCCTTTTAATTTTCTATAATTTGTGTTCCTGCAGATAATATAGTTGTTAATTATTGATATAGTTATGTAAAGTTTGTTGCAAATAATCAGACCGCTTACTGATTATATGTAGTTTTTCATTTTAATATCGTTTTTTGCAATTAATTTGGCCTTTTGTTTTTTCTTCATTTTCTTGCCTCCCCATTCAGCTCCCTCTCTACTGCACCCCACCACAAAGATGGTGGGAGATATGAAGATAGAGAGGATGTAGGGGTCTTTTTGCGCAAGTGCGCTTCTGTGTGCATACATGCATAAATGTCTGTATGTATGTGTCCCTTACCAGGTGACGGGGTCCACCAAGACAGCAGGTCAGCAGGTGTCTGACAAGGTCGCCGCTACTGCTAAGAAGGTCACACTTAACGCTTTTATTTATTTTTATTTTTTTATGACAAACTCTATCGCTTATTTTTTGTCTCTTGCTTTTTTCCTTCCTCCCCCCCCCCTTTTTTTTTACTAACATTTTGTTCTGCATTTCCATATTTTTTCCCCATGATATTCTCCTTATTGTGTCCCCCCCCCTTCCATTGTTTTTGCATCGCTGTGATATGTTATTTAGCTCTGTTTTGCTTCTAGTATTTTTCATTTAGTTTGCATGTTTTCATTGCTATTTTATGGTATAATTATTTGCATTGCTTTGGTATACGTTAACCTTTATTTTGTCTTTTGCGCTGTGTGTGTGCTATACTGTAGATCTTGTTCTGTTAAGACCATGTGTTATCACTCGTTTCCCTGAGTGTCATTTTGTTCCCATTGTTGTCATAACGACTTGATAGAGTACCCTTTTTTTTTTTCTTATCACCTGACACCACAAGTTTGATCCGTGCATTGCATTTGTTGATCCATTTTTCATTCCACCTAAAAGACTAGTCACCAAATATGCCAACGTTTCTCTTTCCGGCAACGCTTGTTACCGAACATTAACTAGTTGAATCAACTGACGTATATGATAAGGTTATTCATGTTACTTTGCGGCGAGTTATTAGTTCTTCATGATTCTACTCGTATATCATCACAGGTTGTCTGTTTTACTTCGTCATTTTCTCAAACTTTTTGAAATCTTCTAATTAGCATCGGTGTGGATTCTGTGGTTTCTCGCCATTGAATGTAGATGCGGGATGGTATTTTAATTTTTCGTGTTTTCCAATAATTTCGCTCCGTTTGTTTTCGTTTCGATGGGTGGCTCTCTTTGGATTGCCGAGGGAACGAGATTACCGTTTTCGTTTTAATATTATTTCTGTGATCCTGCTGTTACCTTTGCTTGGATGGTGTTTGCTTGATTATTGTTTTCTTAATTTATAAACTAACGTCTTCACTTATCAGTTTTAATAAAGGTTTAACCAAGTGGAATAATAACTAATATTTAACTCATTCTTGTGGTGCCATATTTTATTACTTATGAAAGATATTAAGCCTCATATATTTGATATTTGGTGATCTTTATTTTGGAGTGTATCTGCAGTTGATCTGACGCTTGTGAATCTTTATATAATACAGTGTTTGCTTTGTAACTCTGCAATTAAGATGACTACTGTAATATTTAATTTTTATAGTATTTGATTATAAGTGACTTTGGCAAGTAATCAGTCCACTAATTGACTTTCTATAATTTTTATATTGTTTGGTTATAAGTGCCTTTTTGCTGATAATCAGTCCACTGATTGAGTTTCTATAACTTTTATACTATTTGATTATAAGTGCCTTTTTGCAAATAATCAGCCCACTAATTGATTTTCCATAATTATTATATTTGATTATAAGTGGCTTTTTGCGGATAATCAATCCACTAATTGAGTTTCTATAATTTAATTTTTATATTATTTGATTATAAGTGCCGTTTTTCAGATAATCAGTCCACTAATTGATTCTCTGTAATTTGATTTTTTTTAATAGTCTTTCTGCAAATAATCTGACCATTAGTTGATTTTATGTAATTATCCTTCACTCTCCCATCCACCTCCTACCTGCCCCACCCCACTCCACCCTAGGGGAGTTGGGGTAAAGGGGGTAGAGGGGAGGTAGGAGTGAGCCGGCCATGACCTTCACTTGCGTGTGTATGTATGTGCGGATGCGTGAATGTCTGTGTGTCACTCACCAGGTGACGGGATCCACCAAATCAGCGGGTCAGCAAGTGTCCCACAAGGTCGCCGCCACAGCTAAGAAGGTCACACATCAATTTTTTGTTTTCTGATGTCCCTATTGCGATTTTTTTTTTTTTTTTGTCTTGCTGTAGTTTCTTTGTTGTTTTTCCCCTTCTTTTTATGTATGATGACTTTGTTTTCTTGCTGCATTCATTTCCTTTTATGCAGCTTTTTTTTTTCTCTCTCTTGCTACTGCCTTCACCTCCCATGAGTTTTCATTTTTTTTCTTTTTCTCTACATTGTTGTGAAAATTCTTATATTTTGCTGCTAACTTTTTTCCGCCATGGTTTACATTTGCTTTTATTTACTGTTATACCTTTTTTTTTTTGAGGGGAGGTGCATCATTTTGGTAATAATTGTTGTGTCCCCCATATGCGTTGTTTTTGCTCGTCATATATATATATATATATATATATATATATATATATATATATATATATATATATATATATATATATATATTTCCACAACGATGTGCTGCTGTTCATTTCCCAGTGTTTTTCGTTGTGTTAACTCCCTCTTATTTTTATGTACCATATTCTATCATCCTAAATTAGTCTTGTTTGATTCGTGTGTTGCATTTTTTATGATTTTCCTTATATTTATGCACTGTATAAATGTATGTATGTATTTTGTATTGGAATAATTGCTCAGTATTTTTATTGCATTTCTCCCTACCTGAACGATTGCAAAATTTCTCACAAAAATACAATGGATGTTTACTGAAGGCAGGGCTTGCACGAAATTACCGATATGAATTGGTTGAAGTAATGATTACACTGACAAGCAAATGATATTCGGTGTGTTTTAGTCGTGACTTTGTTCGCGTGTCGATTATTTGAAGTCGCGTCTTCGCTCCATTTTCTCAACTCTGTAAAAAATAATCTTAAAACATAATCCAATCGTAAAGCTACAATACATCATGTTACCTGGGGCGTATTTAAGAGGTTGGGGTTGGTGAATTGTGGGGTTGAAATCTTCCCCTCCTGCCAGTAAAGCAAAATGAAAGGATGTAGGTAGATGGATAGATAGCAAGATAGACTGATTGACACACACGAACAAATAGATAAGCATTCACAGATATATAGATAGGAATACACGTACACAGCTAAACATCAAACACATACAGACGTCAAACACACCCGCAGCCATTCATCTACTGCATATAGACCTCAGACACCCTAATAGCTAAGCATCTGACACTAACAACACAAAAAACACACAGCCCGCTCTAATGACACAAACGCACTCATCAGTCCCTCACCCACCCCCTACCCTTTTTAACTCTCCATTACTTCTTTCTCCTCCACCCACTACCACACTCACATTCTCCACACCACCCTGACCACTTCAGCCCTCTCTTCCACCCTTCCCCATCTTCACCCTTTCTCTCCATCACCCTGTTCACCTCCACCTTCTGTCAATTCATATTCACTCTTGCTGTAGTACCTTAGACCCTCCACCTTCAGTATTACCTTTTCTCCCCCACTTCCTTATCCACCTACGTCCACAGTTCTGCTCGTTCACTTCCAGCCCCGATCCCTCTCACATCCACCACCCATCCCATCACATCCACCACTCAAACCATCTCTCTCTCTTTACGCATCCCAGCTCCCTGCCTATTTTCAGTCTTATTCGCTCCACCTTTCGTATCACTCCACCCTCCCCCCCTCACACCCACCTCCCAGTCCTCTCTTTATGCTTCTCCGCCTTTTCTCCCTCACGCTTTTTCTCTACATCTCCTCATTCAGTATTCATCCCAACTCCCTCTCAATCTCTACCGTGCTCCACCCTCTCTCACTTCCACCGTATTCTCTCCACCCCACCTCCTCCACCCCTCACGACCCACGAAGCCTTGACGACGCCAATTAGCACTTTTGGGTGAGCGGGTGTGGAGGGGCAGCCTCACTTTGATCTTTCCCTCTCATTTTATCTCCACTCATTCCCTTCCATCCCTTCCCCAGGCTCTCCTTTATCTTCCCTCTCTTCCCCTCTTTCTTTCTCTCGTCCTTTCCCCTCCTCCTGACTTCCTTTCCTTCTCTTTTCCTGTACCTTCTTCCCTCACTACCTCTCCCTCTTTTCATTGCCACCCCTCATTTCTTTCCTTGTGTCCCTGAGGTTCCCCTTTCTGTTTTCCTTTCCCCTATCTTCCTTTCCGTTCTTTTTTTTTCCCTCTGTCTTCTCCCCTCCCCATCTTTCCCCTTCCTCTCCCAGCCATTTTCTCTCCCCTCCCCTCCCCGTTCCTTTAATTTCCATTCCCTTCCTTCACTTCCCCTCTCCTCCTGTCACTGTTGTTTATCCTCCCCTCCACACACCTATAGCTCACTCCCTTATTTTTTCCTTCCTTACCTCCCCTTTCCTTTCCCTCCCCTTTCATCCATTTTCTTCTCCATCTTTCTCCTCTCACTCCCTTCCTCTCCACTCCCTCTTTTTCCTTTCTCCTCTCGTGTCCTTCTATCTCCCTCCTCCCCTCCCCTCCCCGCCTACCCACTGACCCATGACATCTGATGCGCCATTATGATTTTTGAACCCCAGCCCCTGGTTGGAATAATCTTATCAGGGGGTGATAAGAGAGGGGAGGGGTTTTGGGTGGTCCGCTGGGGTGGGGGGTTGAGTTCGTGGGGTGAGGGTAGTCGTGGTGGGGTCGGTGAGGTGGGGGATAGTATTACTGAAGTAGGTGTTGAGGTCAGAACAGTCTTATCTAGAGAGCATAAGAGAGAGGCGGGGACGGTGGTGGTTTGCCGTGTGGGGTTGGGAGCAGTGTTGGTGGGGTGGGAACAGTTTTGGTGGGGTTGGTGAGATTGGGATTCATAATGTTGGGGTTGAAACAGTCTTATCAGGGAGTGATAAGAGAAGGGGACGGTGTTAGGTGGTCTTGTGGGGTTGGAGGTTGGAGATAACACTGACGAGGGTTTATCAGTAGTGTGGGTTGATCAGCCTGTTTGCTACTAGAAGTGTCTATGCTGAGTGAAATTGTCCGACAGTAATGAAAAATATAAATATAGTAAATATGTACTGAATAAGTCAAACCCTCAGGCCCAGATTTCTTTCCCAAGCTGAAAAAGTTACGTAGCGAAAAGGAAAAATAAAATCCTTGTGTCCCCGCTGCCGTCAAGGGGTTAATTATTTTAGTACGATGAAACCAGATTCTTATTTATGTATATTTTTTTTTTGGGGGGAGGAGGGGGATGCCAAATATACGAGTTGATAATAGTTTAGGGGAAACCTCCAGTGGTCTAGAGGTCAAGTAAGGCTACGTATATTCCCTCCCGTTCAAGTAATCTCTCCGAAATAGAGCAACATCGTTCACTAACATTAAGTACAGAATGCGAAAGACGTCCTAGCAGTGAAGGCGGTGTTATCGCAGAGTATCTAGTCCTTTCAGGCAAATAATCTTGGGGATGGTGTTAACAAAGGCGATCGTTAATTCACTTAAAATCGAGATGCTTCCCTCAGCTGAAGGAAATCGTCTGGAGGTAACTAGAATGTACTCGTGCCGTGTCTCAGCCGTCCTTAACCCCTTCAGGACGAGGATGCCTTTAGTGTTATATTTTTGCCCAATCTTAGCGAAATGGTTAGATACAACTTTCAATTCTCCCTTCGATAGTAGAGTGCTCAGTGTTGCGCTAAGTCTGGTAGCAGCAAGAAAGTTATGGAAATCTGAAATGACACACACACACACACACACACACACACACACACACACACACACACACACACACACACACACACACACACACACACACACACACACACACACACACACACACACTGCGGCATCCTTGGGGCCACCACTCCCAGTCCTTCACACTCAAAACCGCAGAGTGATCAGTACTGCCTCTCGCTCGCATACACCCCAGTCCAGGGACAGGAACTCACCACTCCCAGTTACTCCCGATTTAGGCACGCAATTCAAATACGCCACCCCATTTCAGACACTGCAGGACATTAGTCAGGCGCTGCGTCCCACTTCAGGTACTGTATCATTTCAGGCACTCCATCTCACTTCAGACACACCATCTCATTTCAGACACGTCGCCTCTTTTCAGATACTTCACCTCATTTCAGGCGTGTGACTCAGGGAGATGGTTAAGATATTCCACCCATATTTATGCAGTCCTCCCACATGTCAGGAACGTCATTCACCTCAGTTCAGGCTCTCACCCCTCCACCCCCTCCCCTCCCCCCTGGTTCAGGCACGTCACCCCGGTACGTCCACCCTCCTCCTCCCCCTCCCCCCCCAGCTCCAAAAATACCCTCGTCCCCTCATATCACTATTCCGAGTTAGCCTAATTAAGCATTTTCTAACTTTTTTTTTCTTCGCCCTCTCCACCTCCTCTTCTCCTGACTGCTCTTCTTCGCTTCTTTATTCATAGCTGTATGTCCTCCTTTCTTCTCCTCTCCTTTCTCCGCTCCTTACTCTCTCATCCTTTCTCTCCTCTTTACCGTCTCCTCTTCTCTCCTTTCCTTTTGCCTTCTCTCCTGTCCCTCTTCTTTACCTCTGTGTCCCTCCTTGTTTCTGTTTTCCTCTCCTCCTCCCTTTCTTTTCCTTCCCTTCTCCTTTCTTTTCACTCCCACAATCCATCATCCATTCTTCTTTTCCTCTTCTTTCATTGTTCATTCTTCCCTTTTCCTTCCCTCTTTTTATTCTCTTCCCCGTCCCTTTTCCTTCATCTCCTCATTTTTTCCATCTCTTCTGCCATCTCTTCCCTCTCTCATCCTCCTTACTTCTCTTCCATTCTTCTCCTCCTCTACTCCCATTCTTCTCCTTCCCTTCTCCTACTCTCTTCCTTTCTTTCTTTCTCCTCTCCTCCTTTCTTCCCTTCTCTTTCTCCTCTCCTTCTTTCTCCTGTCCTTCCTCTTGCCTCTTGGAGCTGGCCGAAAACTCTTTGACACTCCCCACATAACACACGATAACTTTTTCCCTCGTATATTGAGTCGTCTAAGAGGTTGAATTAGGGCACCATAACAAACCATTATTTTTACCATTTTAAGTTTGTCTCTTCAATTAACTGAGCTTAACAGATGGTATGTTAGGAGCTGCTGTTAATTACCTCAGCTGAACCCATTAGTGAGCGGAAGTGGCTGCGAGTGGTGGGATTATACGTGGAAGGTGTATCCTACTGCATTTCCCCTACTGGCTCATAGTCGTGAATCTCATGGGTTTCTCCTTAACTCTCGAAAATACTGAACACCGTCCTTTAAGTAAGACAGCAGGAAATACAGAGTTAATAGGCGATGAGTTTTACATCTGTGTGTTGAAATGGCAAAAGATGTTGATGAGCGCTTTTAGTGTCGTCTGTGGTGCTGGAGGGGGACGCCTTCACATGGTGACACCGATATAACTGGGCTGCTCCACTGCCTGGTTATACAGGCGTCCTTCATGTCCCTTCCTGTACCGCTGTGAGACGATTGTGGACTACAGGTGGAGGAACGTCAGCCTGCAGTCCATCAGGTTCACGTCCAGATGAACCCGGGGCCACAGCAGCAGCAACAACAACAACACTTGTTTGTTAAGTCCACCAGAATTTCTCCATTAACCAGAATTTCCTTGTCTCTCCCCCCTTTTTCAGAATCCTCTTCTCTACGTAAGTTCCAAAGTGAAATAAAAAAAACTATTGTGCACATTGCGAAGTTCAGATATTCTTCTTAAGATTTTTCATTCTCCTCAAGCTTTTGTGATCAGCTTCTCAGTATGTTAAAGAGGAAGAAATAGAGGCAGCTGATAGAATACCGGCTTGCACGTTTATTGCATAGATCACTTGCACTTGCGGAGGTTAGTGTGTTGCATGGGGAATGTTGCATCAGTCTTGTTTATACGTTTCTGAATGCATAAGGAGGAATCACTGTGGATGTTGCACTTCTCAGTCTCGTAGTTTCTATCACATTATCCTTGCTTTTTATGCTGTCACGCCACTGTATTCATTCGCCTTTCGTATCTTACTCCACTATATCCTTACTCTGTTATATTCTCAGACTACTGATTACATGCATTCTCTCATCCTGTCGTACTTCGCTATATCCTCACTCTGGTATATCGTCACACTACTCAGTTTATTAATTCTCCCTATCTCCAACGTCAATTTTTTTCGTGCCCATTTTCTTATCTTTATGATAATCAGCTCTTCAGTATTTGTTCCCTTCCCATGTGTGATGGCTCCTGTTATATTCTGTTCCCTCCATTCCTCTCTCCTCCCCTTCCTGTCTTAGTTTTTTCCATTCCTATACCTTATTTCATGCTCGTATCCTTCCCCTCTTGTCTCTTTTCTGTGCCGTCTCCCTCCTGTCTCTCATTCTTCTCTTAGTCATCTCTCTCCCTCCAACCCTTTTCTCTCCCTCCCTCTTTCTTATCCCTCCCTCACTCTGAATCTGTCTGCCAAGCATCACACTTTCCATCTCACTAAACCTCCTCTCACATCCAACATTCCTCAACTGTCATCCCTCGCTATGAATCTCCATCTATCCCTTTACTCCCCCCCTCACTCTCTCTCCCTGCCGTCTCCTTCTCCCTCTCCCTGCTGTCTCTTTTTTTTTTCCTTTCCCCCCTGTCTCCTCATTTCCTCTCCGTTCCATCCTTTCTGACCCTTGTCCCGTCCCCTCCCTTCAGCCCTTTCTCCTCATTTCTGCCTTCGGTACCATCTCATCTACCTTCCCCATCCTATCCTTGCTATCCCTCCCATCCATCATATCTCTTCTTGCTATCCCTCTACCTCCTCCTATACCCATCTTCCATTCCTTTTACCCCCTACATCCCTCCCTTCCTGTCCTTACTACCCTTCCCATCCCTCTCCTCACAACCATCCTCTTGCTTGCCATCCATTACCCTCCATCTCTACAGTTCCTCTGCTCGATTTATCCATCCATTCGTATATCCTTCCAGCCTCTCATCAAACCCTTCCCTTCCCATCCCTTCCCTTCCTTTGACTTCTCCTTCCTCATCCTCCATCCCTAGCATTCATCTCTCCCGTTCCCTCCACCCTCTTCATCGGGCCATCCATCCTCCGAGGCCAGACACTCCATTACAGCTCTCTCTCTCTCTCTCTCTCTCTCTCTCTCTCTCTCTCTCTCTCTCTCTCTCCATACGAATGCCTGTCACCTTTCTTTTTCACATACTGTACCTCTCTCTCTCTCTCTCTCTCTCTCTCTCTCTCTCTCTCTCTCTCTCTCTCTCTCTCTCTCTCTCTCTCTCTCTCTCTCTCTCTCTCCATACGAATGCCTGTCACCTTTCTTTTTCACATACTGTACCTGTCAATCTTAATCTTCCTTTGTCTCCCTCTGACACACACACACACACACACACACACACACACACACACACACACACACACACACACACACACACACACACACACACACACACACACACACACACACACACACACACACACACACACACACACATTTTCATACTTCTCTTCTCTTACACTTGCATTTCTTTTCTTTCCTTCACACACTTATATTTCACATATTTTTTCTTCTCACTTTCTCCGTCCTTCTCACTTCCTACCTTCTCTGCTCTTCTTTTTCGTTTTTTACCTTCCCTTTCCTTCCGTTCCCTTCCCTTCCCTTCCCCTTTCATTCTCATCTTTCCTCTCTTCTCTCCTCTGTTCTCTCCACAACCCATCTTTCCTCTCCTTTCACCCATCATTCCCTCTTCCGCCCCTCCCATCCTCCTATCACAACAAACACTCCATTATAATCCAGGGCCTATGTCCCCTCTGACGCCTCCATCTGGTACTTACCCCTCTCCTCACTGACAGTACCCTTGTTGTGCCACTTTTTTTTTTTTTGACAGCTTCCTCTCAGTAGACTTTCTGTTTTTCATTCTAACACCTTCCTCTTCTGAAACATCCTTCCTGACACTTAGCCTTTTTCACTTTTCGCACTGTTCTTTCTGACACACCCCTTTCTTTCAAACACCATTCAGACATATCCTACCTTTATGACACATCTATTTTACAAAACACCATTCTGGCACACCTTTCTGACACAATGTTTCCTTACACTTTTAACTTTCTGGCACCAGCTTAACTTTTGACACTATACCATCTGACACATTGTTTCCTTATGGCGTCTTTTTTTTTTTTTTTTTTTTTTTACGCACCTTCCGACACCATGATGCCCACTTCCTTCTGACACCTAATCTGACACCTTTCTCTGACACCCAAAGACCTCTCTCTCTTCTTCCCATTTTACCCCTTTTTCTTCCTTCCCTTGTTCCCCGTTATTCTTGCTTTTGCCACTTCATGTCCCACTTTTATTCCTTTTCTGGCTTTCTCTTTTTCTCTTCTTGTGTCCCCCATCTGCTTCATTTTCTCATTTCTCCTTTTACCCTCCTCCTCCTCCTCTTTATCCCCTCTTATGTCTCCGTGTCCTCCTCTTGTGCTCCTCCATAGTGTTTAGATTCCACTTGATCAGGCCTCCAGGGTAGGTAGGAGAGAGAGAGAGAGAGAGAGAGAGAGAAACTGACATAAAAGTGAGAAAGTTTTGATCACAGAGTTCGAGAAGGCGGGAAGAAACAGGAGGACTTTGAGAAATTTTCTTTTATTTTTTTCACTTTTCCTCTTCTTCTTTCGTCTTACACCCCTTCCACCTCTGCCCATCCTAATCCAACCCTTTCTTAATATAGCCTTACCTGGGCCACTTTCTCCATCCACCTTCATGTTTTCCACCTTCTCGTTTTCCACCTCCATCCTTACCTCTCCTTCTCGTTTTCCACCTCCATCCTTACCTCTCCTTCTCGTTTTCCACCTCCATCCTTACCTCTCCTTCTCTCTCACCTCCTCCCACACCTCCTCGTCCAGTCCATCCTCACTTTTTTCGCCTCCACCTTCTCATCACTCTCTCGTTCACCTTCTCTCATTTCCCTTTCCAGAATCACCCTCACATCTTCCTCCACCCTCACGTCGTTCACCTCCTCTCTCACCTCCTCCTCCTCCCTCACCTCCTCCAGCTTCACGCGCTAACTCTCATTCTCGCTTACCTTTTTCTCCACGTCTTCCTCCACCTCCTCCTCGTGTCATGCACCAGTGATCCCCCTCAGTGCTGGTGTTGACGCTGCATGACAAGAAAGCACCTGCCAGGCTCTCCCAGTAATATGCAAGGCACACACACACACACACACACACACACACACACACACACACACACACACACACACACACACACACACACACACACACACACACACACACACACACACACACACACACACACACACACACACACACACACACACACACACACACACACACACACACACACACACACACACACACACACACACACACACACACACACACACACACACACACACACACACACACACACACACACACACACACACACACACACACACACACACACACACACACACACACACACACACACACACACACACACACACACACACACACACACACACACACACACACACACACACACACACACACACACACACACACACACACACACACACACACACACACACACACACACACACACACACACACACACACACACACACACACACACACACAGCTGGCTGGTAAATAATGTGCAGGAGACCAAAGAGAGGATGTTACCAAGAGCTATGGCCATTTGCGTCCTTCTGTATTTGCCTTTTTTTTTTTTCGTAAGATAACGTGACTTGTATCTCTCTGCAAGCCAGCCCAACCTCCTCTGTATAAACCTAGCCTAACCTAACGCAGCCTAACCTTCCTAGTAATAAACAGGGCACATACACACTCACCCACACACCAGTGCCAGCTAATTAATATATGCTGGGAGACAATAGTGGAGTTGTTAGTGATAAATATAATTATGGATACCCTCTTCCTTTTAGGGGTAGTTGGTATTAGCTATAGCTATTTTTTTATAAATTTGCTTTTCCTTGCAAAATAACCTGATATACTAGTATGTATCTTAATCTAAACTAACCTAACCTAATCTAACCTAACCAGGTAAGTGTGTATCCTCCATTAGTATTTCATTTCCTACTCCGGCCATTGTCAATGTGTATCACGCATCATTTATTCATTTCCTGTTGCTACCACAATCAATGTCAATTCTGCATCATTGATTCATTTCCTGCTCCTACGGCTATCAGTGTGTATCGTGCCTCATTCCTTCATTAACGACTCGTACTGCCGCACACACCCACTCGAGCAAACTGAGCCATCCCCACAGCGCAGAAGTTAGCGCCAGACAGGTTTCTAGTGGAGCGCTGTTTACGAACTTCCTAATTGCTAAAACGTGCCTGGCGCCAAATTCAATGGGTTAGAGTGAAGAAAGTTTTTTTTTTTTTTTTTTTTTTTAATACATCTTCCTTATTCCGATTATTTTATTTTTTTTTTTTTCAGTTGACTCTTGCTGTTCTGGGACGATTTTAGTCAGTTTGGAAAAACTCACTCGTTGAAATTGGTGTAAAGAATCCCCATGAGAAAGAGCCACTTTTTAGTTCTCCGTAAGGTAGTCAGAATCGTTAGGAGGAAAAAGAACATAAGAAAATAGATGTCTTTGGCCATAGGAAGTTAGGATGGTGTGTGTGTGTGTGTGTGTGTGTGTGTGTGTGTGTGTGTGTGTGTGTGTGTGTGTGTGTGTAGTTATGAATGGACTCACTTCATTATTTAGGTACTGAAGTGTATAACTGGTTAGAAATTTTCTTTTTGTTGGGAAAGGATCATATTGGTGTTTATCCTGGATTTTAGGGCTGATTTTACTTACTTGGGGTTATTATTATTATTATTATTATTATTATTATTATTATTATTATCGTATTGATACTTATTATTATTATTTATTATTATTACTATTATTATTTATTATTATTGTTGTTGTTCTTGTTGTTGTGGCTGTTTTTATTATTATTGTTATTATTATTATTATTATTATTATTATTATTATTATTATTATTGTTTTATGTGAATCTTGTTCACCTTAGTCAAAAAAATGAGAAATATTCGGTATTAGTGTTTTAAATAGCTTCACAAACCCTCCCAGAACACGTTAATAAAAGTTATGGGATGCAGAAAGTAGTATATTCTCCCATAGTAATTATTTTTGTCTTCGGCTGGAGCATCACGTTGGTCTTAACGGACTGTGTGGGATACCGTTTAGTTACCCATGTTTTTCCCCCGGGGTGTAGTGTTCCATGCCTAATATTTCCCTGTTACATTACAAAGGACGGCGCGGGAGTTCCCTGGGTTTGTCTGTTCTGAATTCCTATGGCAGGTGTAATTTTGATTGTACACACACACACACACACACACACACACACACACACACACACACACACACAGTTATTATTTATTTATTTATTTACTTTATTTATTTAGTTATTAATTTATCGCATGTGTAAATGATGGTGAATTTTGAGCCTCCCTTGCTTGTTCTTCCATTTTAATTGTGACGGGACTTTTCACTGGCTCCACCACCACCACCACCACCACCACCACCACCGCAGTCCTTCTCCTCTCCACCAACTGTTCCACCCGCTCCTGCTGCCGCCTCTCCTGATCCACCGTCGCCTCTTCCAGTCGTGGCCTCCACCTGTGCGGAACAGTCCTCTGCCCCTACCCCTGTTCCACCTACTTCCCCTCCCCCACCACCTCCTCCTGTTCCACCAGCTGAAGGATCCACTCCACCACCTTTTCCACAAGATTCTTCAATTCCACATCCTGTTCCACTTCCAGAAACGCATCCTTTGCCTGCTGCTCCACTCTCTCTATCCACTCCACCTCATGAGTTGCGTACAGAAACTTCCATTCCACCTGATCCACATGCAGAAACCTCCACTCCCACTCCACCTCCTGTTTCACTAGTTTCTTCCAATCCACGACCTCTTCCATCAGTTTCGTCCACCTCACCACTTGAATTACTTACAGAAACCTCCACTCCACCTGCTCCACTTGTTCCTGAAGCTCCACCTCTTCTTCCACTGGAAAAAATGTCTCCTCCACCTCCTCTTCCATCTACGGAGTTGTCCCATCCACTGTCCGTTTCACAGACCACATCGACGACCATCAGCAATTCATCCACTCCATCCATTTCTCCACATTCTCTTCCACTGGTTTCTTCCACCCCTTCACCCATGCCACAAGCAAAGACATCCACTGCCCTTGTTCCACTGGCTACAACACTCCAGTCTCCACATGCTCCACTCGCCACTACCTCAGGGACAACCGGTAAATCATCCAGTCCCTCCACTCCACCTACTCCCTCCACTTTATCATCTCATCCACCCATAAAATCACCTCCACCGTTACCCGTTCCACTATCCTTTGCCTCCATAATCACCACCAAATCTTCCACTCCCTCCTTTCATCCACATTACTCCACAAGCAAGCCTCACACTTCACCCATCCTGGTCAGATCGCCTCCACTTCCTGTTCCATATCCCACCACCACCCCCATCGCCACCAAGTCATCCACCCTCTCCACCCATCCGTCTCCACCACCCACATCCCTATCCACCTTCTCAGATCGACCGTTTCCCGTAACCTCGCCTCCTCCACACCCTCCACTCTCCTTCTCCCCTCCACCTCTTCCACCTCCTCCCTCCATGACCCATCGTGTACTCCTCCCTGCAAAATCTTCCCTCAAGCGTCCACCCAGGGTACTTTTTCTCACTCCATTTCCACGCTCCACTATCTCGTCCACATCCACTCGTGCGTCTCATTGCGTTCCCACTTTCTCCCTTCGTCCTTCCAATTCTCCTCCTTCGTACAGGCGTCCTTCCACGTTACCACCAGCAGCTACACTACCGTCACCCCCTTCCACCCCTCCACCTACCTTACCTCCACCCCCTTCCAGCTCATCACCTACCTTACCACCATCATCATCCACCCCTCCACCTATCTCGCCTCCATCCCCTTCCACCCCTCCACCTTTACAAACTCGTACCTCTCCTTCGCCTCCTTCCACCCCTCCACCTCCCTCCATGTATGCAACTGCCTCATCTTCTCCATCCAGTCCTCCACGTGCCTCACCCTCACCACCCTCCTTCCCTCCAATTACCTCACCATCACCTCCTTCCACCTCTGCTCCTCCACCGACCTCACCATCACCTTCTTCCACCCCTACTCCTCCCCCTACCTCACCATCGCTTCCTTCCACCCCTACTCCTCCCCCTACCTCACCATCACCTCCTTCCACCCCTACTCCTCCCCCTACCTCACCATCACCTCCTTCCACCCCTACTCCTCCCCCTACCTCACCATCACCTCCTTCCACCCCTACTCCTCCCCCTACCTCACCATCACCTCCTTCCACCCCTACTCCTCCCCCTACCTCACCATCACCTCCTTCCACCCCTACTCCTCCCCCTACCTCACCATCACCTCCTTCCATCCCTACTTCACCACCTACCTCACCATCACCTCCTTCCACCCCTACTCCACTTACCTCACTATCACCCTCAGTTCCACCACCTACCTCACCTTCACGTCCGTCCACATCACCACCTTCCATCCCACAACCTTCCTCACCATCACCACCTTCCACCCCTCCACCTGCCTCACCATCACTACCTTCCACCCCTCCACCTGCCTCACCATCACTACCTTCCACCCCTCCACCTGCCTCACCATCACCACCTTCCACCCCTCCACCTGCCTCACCATCACCACCTTCCACCTCTCCACCTGCCTCACCATCACCACCTTCCACCCCTCCACCTGCCTCACCATCACCTCCTGCCACGCCTTCACTTTCTCCTGAAGTCACATCACTTTCCCGAGCGATCACATCACTTGTACCTGCATATACCTCTTCTCTACTTCCTACACCTCCCATTGTGGTCAGTACTCCTCCGCCTCCACCTATAGTCATCACACCTCCACCCAGACCCATCTGTTCACCTGCCCCCACACACACCTGCCCTGGACCTACACACATCGTTCCTGCACTTCCACACACTTGTCGTGCTTCCACATCTTTCTCCTTACCTGACCCTACACCCCCCATGGCCGTCCCCGTCGCCGTGGCCATGTGTGAGAGGAATGCTGAAGGCCAGGCCGCACAGTGCCTGGCCACACACCTGCGCCACGAGGTCCAGCCCACCGCCAGAAAGGTCCACACCCCCACCTCCTCACGTGTCGTCGCTCCAGCCTTGTCTCGCGGCTTCCTGTCACGAATGGCGTTTCTGTGTCGTTTGGCATTCCATTTCTATCTAACAGGTCCTTCGGGGCCTTCGATGTTTTTAGCGTGTCTATAACACATAAGTTGCCTTCGGTGTTTCTTGTTCTTTATGTTCTTCAGTAAACTGGATTTTCACACTGCTGGCGTCAAAGACCTGTGATCCGATACCAAAGGTCACCGCTGCATATAATTGCCTCTTCCAGGTGTTGGCGATTTGGCTTTGAAATATTTTGAAAGATCTTTGGATAATCATTTTCTGCTATATGCTTCAGCAATTGGTGGTGTAATCTATGGATGCAGGTGTAACAAAACAATAATTCGACTCATGTAACTTGAATTTATCCGTGACAGACATTACTTCCATCCATGTTTGTGCTCTACGTCAACACCGTCACTTGCATCTAACGTCCCACGTGCCCTAACGAATAATGTCACCACTTCTTAGTCTGTCCTTGACAGTAAAGTAGTCAGAATGTATATGTATAACGCTACCTTGTCTCTGAGTCATAGTAATTAATTATCACATCATAATTGAATGTGCCGTTGTCTCTTTAGTCTGATTTTTGCTGTATTTAAAAAAAAAAAGTGCATTAAACAGATTATACTAACCTCCTTTACTTTTAATAATATGAAATGATATACTAATTCATTTATGAAATCCAGCCCTTAATTATCCTTAAGACATAAATAATAATACAGGCTTTAAACACTGACGTTGAATACAACCTTCATTTTCTTTATGAAGTCATTGAAAATATATCGTGCGAATATTTCCTCTTATATTACCCTTAATTATTATCGTCCCATGTTTTTCCTTTTTGCTTCGCCTTACCCTGCCCTTCCTTGCCCTATCTTGCCCTGCCTCGTCCCATCCCGCCTCATCCCTACTCTACCCTGTCCTGCCCTACGTGCTCTGCCTTGCTTCGCCCCTGAATTCCCCTGCCCTGCCCTGCCCTGCCCTGCCCTGCCCTGCCTCAGGTGGTGAACTCGACCATGGAGACGGGACAGCGGCTACGGGGCGACATGGAGGCTACGACTAAAATGGTCCTCAGCCGCGGTTCATAAGTCATGCCTGTTGTAGTTCGATGTTCAGGTCATAGTTTCCTAGATTTAGATACCCTCAGTGGTGGTTGTCGCTGCTGGTACTGTATTTCTCTGTTCTACATCTCTGTCTCTTACTATCGCTTTGTTGGTGTCGTAGTTGAATGAGAGAGTGTAGGTACGTGTAGAGACCGTACTCCCAGTAACAGATATAGCATAGCACAGCTTCCGCCACCTGGCAGCGGAGGGATAAAATTAAATCCTACACTCTCTAGTTGTAGTTGTTTGTGTCGTAATCTGGCCGTATTCTGTCGTGTTGCACATGATAATTTTTAATAAATGTTGTCATAGATCTGACTATTTTGTTGTGCCGTGAACTAAACCACCTGAGGTCTAGTAATCCTTCATAATCTGACTAATTAGTCTGGCAGTTGTCAGAAAAAAATATGTAAATGGCCAGTGGTACCAAGAGGGTTAATATATTTATGTGTTCCACTGGCTGTCGTGATGGTTCAGTTCATAGTGACCTTTGTGTCGTAACGTAAAGCAGTGCGTCACAATCGCGGGAAGTGAGTGTGGTGTGTTTGTGTGTCTCACCCTTGACTCCCCTTCACTGTGAGGTAGACATTTTATCACTCACGTTTAAGTATCTTTTTCCCCTCTCATTCCTGCCTTTGCACCCCCCCACCCCCACACACACACATACATGTACATTCCCATACAAATGTCCGTTCGCCTTTCCTGCCTCTTTCTCTTGTTGCTGGATCCATAGACGCCTGAATGTGACGTCGTGGACACAGGTGCAGAATCACTCACACATGGATGACAGTACGTTATTTAGACCATAACGTCATATTCTGCATCTGTGAATCCAGCCATGAAGGAAAGGGAGAGTGGGTATTGCATTTGGCTATACATTCATTGACCCACTGTGTCCTTTACCCTCTGTCCTTATTCATGGGAGGTCGAAGCCAAACACTGAACGAATATTTTTTTTTTCTCTCGACACAGCACCTCAGTCCCCCCTCCAATCTCTCTCTCTCTCTCTCTCTCTCTCTCTCTCTCTCTCTCTCTCTCTCTCTCTCTCTCTCTCATTGTAAGTGGTTTTGGAAACTTCGTAACTCGTCTTCCGAAGCGACTTATTCCGCACGTAGCACCACATTCTGTTCATGTGTGTTACCGGTGCAAACACAGTCGATATTAAAACGATATAAACAACATGCAAGAAAATTCTTAATGTATGGGATGCAAACTAAATCGCTTAGGAAGGGGCACTGCGAGGCCTCCGATGCCACTTTGTTGTAAAATCGGGGGAAAATGGAGCAGTTCTATACTATAGAGGATATTGAAGTATAATGTGCCAGATAAGTCGCTAAGGAAGATGTGTTGCGAATTCTAAAAAGCCTGGCGGGACTGCAAGAGGGGCACTGCAGTATTTCACTGTTACCCTGGCAGAGGTTTAGAGAGTCACTTGCACACTCATTTGTTGATGGGTCTGCGTTAGTGGAAATCCCTGATTCGACCTTCCTCCAGCCAAGCAGAGGTAGAGGTAGAAAATATAAGAGATAGAAGTAGAGGTAGAGGTAGAGACAAATAGAAGTAGAGGTAGGGATAGAAGTAGACTTTGAGGTGAAAACAAGTAGAGGTAGAGATAGAGATAAAGGCAGAAGTAGAGGTAAAGGCAGAAGTAGAGACAGAAGCAGAGGTAGAGGTAGAAGCAGAAGTAGAGGTAGAGGCAGAAGCAGAGGTAGAAGCAGAAGTAGAGGTAAAGGCAGAAGTTGAGGTAGAGGCAGAAGTAGAGGTAGAGGCAGAAGTAGAGGTAAAGGCAGAAGCAGAGGTAGAGGCAGAAGTAGAAGTAGAAGCAGAGGCAGAGATAGCAGAGGCAGAGGTGGAAGTAGAAGCAGAAATAGAGATGAAAGTAGAGGTACAGATAGGGGAAGTAGAAGTGCACAGAGGCAAAGGTAGGGGGCGAGCAGAATGGTTCACGCACGTACACATCTCGTCTCACTTCCTTCTCTTCGCCTTCATCACCCCACCTTTCCTCCCTTCTCCATTGTTCTCCCCCCCCCCTCTCCACCATCATTCTCCCCCCTTCCTCCACCTCCCTCAACATTCTTCCATCCCCCTATCCATTCTTCCGTCATACTAAGCACTCCATTATAATCCATTTTCCATTCTGATGCCTTCCTGCAAATATTCAGCATGACAAAAACTAGATAAATAACCGTTCTAGTGATGCAGAAAACTACTGTGTATGTCGGTGTATTTGGATGTATTGTGTTGGTGTTGGTGTAGTCTGCTGCTTGTGTTGCATGATGCCCCTAGGTGTTGCAGGAGTGTGCATTATTTATATATGGTGACTATAGAATTATGTATGTTTAAATTATTATAATAGTATAGTCGTATATTTATACCTTACCACCCTTAGGTGAGATAAGGTTACGATGTTGATGATCATATAATGTACAATAAGTGTATGTGTATTATTAAAAATTACCACAGTAGTAGTAGTTGCAGTAGTACCGGTAGTACGAACGCACAAATTCACACTTCGTCGATTATGTTCCATATACTAGCTCACGCGTGTTGTACGGGATTTAATTGTTATTTTTGTTCTCAACACACAGGTAAGAGAGGCATGGTAATATCAAGTTATTCGCTGTTTTACTTCCCTGATATTATTTTTTATTGTGCGTTTGAAGTTTTATGACTTTGGCGCTGAGATGTTATGGTGGATTTGATTTCTCTCTTTCTTTCTTTCTTCAAGTGTAGCACAGCGAGTCTAAAGATAAACATTCTCACCATCCTTCACTTTCCCACTCGTCTTCGTCCGCCACAGCTTAGCAAGAGTATGCGGGACCTTTTTCACTTATGGCTGCACCTCTCCGTGACATCTTCCCTTTTTATATGCTAATGCAAGACGGACACTTGGCATGGCGGACTGTATTCTTGTGGCCTAAGGAGTCTACCCAGCACATTCTCTTTGCCAGATGATATCTTCGTTTGGCACTTCGCTATTGTAGCCTACCAGTTTTGTCTGAAAATTATTTAAAATTAGCGAAGTATATGCCAGATTTTCGGAAGACACTTAAAGCAATTCCCTAATCGTAATTTAACGTATGTAGATATTTAGATCGTTAATTGCAAACTATAGTAATCACCACTAACCCATAGAAAACGAGAAACCACATCCAATTCAGGGGGAATCCCCCTCCCCCCCCAAAAAAAAAAAGTTGGGACTCCTATCGCCGTCGGAAAGTTAGGGTATAAAATTATAGATGCAGATCAGCAAGAGAGGACGTCACGGGTGCCTCTTAAGTCCACGAAGGTACTCTGTTGTGACCGTCAACCTCGTGGCCTCGCACTAACCCTTCCATAGCGCTTCAGTTTTTGCATTTTACGCCTTAGCATTTTCCTTTATGCTGTTTATGTTGCTTTGATATAAATGAAGGTTGCAGGAATAACATACAAGTGGATATGAGGGATGTAACGTGCTGAGTAAATCGCTAGGGAAGAGGCGTTAAGAAACTTCCGACATAGGACCATAAGGCAGTAGGATGATGTGCTTGCTTCCTTACGACTTACATGGTACGCTACTTATATATGTACCGTATATATATATATATATATATATATATATATATATATATATATATATATATATATATAATTTTTGGTTTTCGGGGATGCTTGGCCTTGTGTTAAAAAAAATCATGACGTCATTTATCGTATATTCTTGCTACCACCAGAATGTTTTAGCTAGCTGTTGCATTCATTAACCCTTTCATGAGAGGAGGTATCAGAGTTTAATAATAATAATAATAATAATAATAATAATGTCTGACGGTAGCACGGATATAATTTTATAAAGGCGCCATCGTAGTTACGGGATCAAGGTGTTTGGCGCACTTAAGTTAGTTTTTTCAGTGTGCGTAAGTAAGACCCTTGATTTGCGTAATATATAATTTCTTGTTTACGTAATTTTTCCTCTCGGTGAGTATATATGTCCTCTGTATTTGCATGTTTGTACTTTAGTAAATATTTGTTAGTTTTAGATAAATTTACAAGTATCAGTAATATAGTAGCTTTAGATATAAGTAAGTAGTATCTTTAGAATATTAGATTTAGATATAAGTAGCAAGTATCTCCAGTATATTATTATTTTACTGTTATGCCTGTTATTCCTTGTTATATCACTGTTCTACATAGGGACGGTTCCTATTTTCTTCTTAGCTTTTGTGCCCCGTTTCGTTTTAGTGTTTTGTTAATGGAAGAAGTTTAACCATTTACTGTAATTGCGTTTTATTGCGAGGATACTACAGTTTGGGCCCCACTTGGACCCTTTTCACAATAGACCTAATTTTAGTAAAACTGCTTGAACAGCTTGCGGGTATTGTGAACATAAATATATTTTTAAGTTTAGTTTCATCCCTGTGCTTATTTGCCGTATCCCCTGTATGCTCTCTCTCTCTCTCTCTCTCTCTCTCTCTCTCTCATATCCATCCATCCTTCATGTCTCTATCAATCTGTTCACCTATCTGCCTATCTATCTACCCCATCTGCACCTCTGTCTGTTCGTCTGTCTGTCTCTGTCTATCTCAAACCCCGTAGTGGATAGGCCTTTTACTATTGCTGGCATTATGTCGATTCACCTCCTTACGATGACTAAAAACACAGTGAGTGATGACTTTTGAAATCCAGTGATGCGATATTCGAAGCCAGACAACTTTTCAGAATACTGCGTTAGAATTTCATAATTATGCGATTGAAAACTAGACACATTACACCACTGTACAGTTCCAGAAGGTAATATCGCCCAGGTTTTTAGTCAGCAATTGTGAAACTGTTACATAATATTCTGAAAACGTGTTAGGCTGAAAAGAACGCCTCCTCGGATTTTCGGACGTTATTGTTCGCTGTTTCATTATTTATCGTTTTCAAGTGGGTCCAGTCCTCCTCCTCCTCCTCCTTTTTCTGATTCACATGCTCCCCTTCCTATTACGTGCTAATGATCACGTGTACTTTCTACAAGCGCTCCATTTCTTTTCCACTTTTTTTTTTTTTATGTTCCCCGTTCTGTATCTAGCATGTCCCTTTTTCTAACACCCTTTCTTTTTAACTTTTTTATGTGCCTTTACTAAACCACCCGTATCCTCTTTTTCCGGCATTTTTCACTTGTTTCTTTTCTTTTACGTGCCCGTTTTCAGACACCCTTTTATCACTTTTTTTTTTTTTTGGTGCCCTTACAATACCTCGCATATATACCCCTTTTTCTGACACTCTTTTTCCTTACGGTGGCCTCAGGTAAAAGACAAGACGGTGGTGGTGTCGGGTCAGATGAAGGATGCGAGTCAGTGGGTGGCCTCGCAGACCTCCAAGACGGCGAAGGCGGCCATGGAACAGGCCAAGTCGAGCCTCAGCTGCGGAGAAAAGTTCATGCTTTTTGCCTCAGAGAAGATTTCAATGTAAGTAGTAGGGGCGTGTGCTGTCAGCTCCCTCCCTACCCCCCTAAAGGAGGATGTTGTACATGCAGAAGTGCTAGAAGGGCAAATTCCGCCTGCAGTTCACCAAGATCACATCCATATGAGACTGGGGCCACAACAGCAACTCGGATAATTCTGCAGTTTGAAGAGACATTGTGTGTGTGTGTGTGTGTGTGTGTGTGTGTGTGCGCGTGTGTGCGCGAGCGCTCGCTATTGTGACCTAAACTGACAATTTCCTCAAGCCCAATATGACCAAACCTGATCTAACCCAGTTCTAGCCTAACGAAATCTTACCTTATCTACCTAAGTCTCATCCAGCCCAGCCTATCCTAACCTAATTTTAACTGACCTATCCTAACAACCTAACACAGCGCTACCAAATGTGTGGCTTCGTTACGGAGCCCTGAATAGCCCTTCCTCGAAACGGGAAGTAAAATAATTTTACCTAACCTTGCCTAGTAAGGTCTGGCCTGGCATGGGCTAACCTACATAACATAGCATAGCATAGCCTAACCAAACCAAACCTAACCTTAGTCTCAGCTGAACCAGACCTGACCTAAACTAACCTAGTATGGTCTGGCCTGGCATAGGCTAACCTACAGAGCATGGTTTAACATAGCATAGCATAGCATAGCCTAACCAAACCTAACCTAACCTCAGTCTCTTCCTCTCCCAGTTTGTCTCAGCGAGGCTTCACGCACATCTTCCTGTTCCTCATCTTCGCTGGGTACACCGCGCTTGGGGGCATCCTCTTCGTGATAGTGGAGGGCTCGGCGGAGAAAGAGAGGATAAATTCGAGACTCCCCCTGGAGACGTTCATAGAACGGTTGTTGAAGAACGTGTCGGTGCAGTTGATCGAGTTTAAGCAGGAGCTTAGCAAGACGACGTGGGATAAAGTGAGTAAGAGTTGGAGGAGGGAGTTAGGTTCCGAGCATTATCGGGTGTTAAACCCTCCGCCTAGAGTGCTGACTCGTATGTACCGTGACAAAAGCCAGGGTCAGCTGAACAAGACCACATGAGATGATGTGAGTAAGAGAAGGGCGAAGTTTATAAACGTACGCCTATAAGCGCATACATTTCCTTAGTCCTAGCCTTTCACCAGAATAAGAGGAAGATGGTTTAATTAAGCCTATCGACAGTCAGTATTAGCCTAGCCCCAATCTTCCCCTAGAATAAGAAAAAGATTATTAATATTTAGGCTGAGGGTCATTAAGGTGGCCATGTATATACGAGCTGCTTGGTGCCGTGCCAGGATCGCAAAGATGGTTTCACATGATCCTTCCCATGTCCAACTAGTTTGCATAGATTTCAGATGTTGCAACCACTCTGTTACATTGTGCGAACCTTTCACCAGGGAGTACTTAGGTGCAGGTTAATCCCTTGCATAAATTGCATACTCTCCCTCTCTCTTTCTCTCTCATGTCCAAAGTACAGAATTCAAATATTTGTTTGAATGGAGGGCGGATGAGCCACGGTTGGAGGTGAACTTTGATCGCTGGTTGGCTGGGAGACTATGACGTCACACGGATTCCCATTTGATTGGCTTTCCCCCCCCCCCTACTGCGATCTTCGGGTTGACCTGGGCTGAGTTTAGTATCAACCACTAAGGCGGTGGAACATGGTAAGCTTGAGAGGATCTGTTTGACACGTGAATTGCCAAAACCGGTCCGCATGTGCTGCATGAACGGAGAACTGTTTCTGGCTTAGCCGCCCCACGGCCGTTGACTTCGTCATCGAGAATATGCTTACATTTTTTTATATTGACTGAGAGAATCATTGAGGCAGACAGTATTTACAAAGTTTCAGTCTTACCCTCGTGAAAGAAAAAGCAAAAAATGACGTAAGAGCGGTCGTTGGTGCTGTGGGGGCTTGCGTCGGGATGGAGGGCTTACATTTAACTCTAGCAAATGCCGTCAATGCGAGAGGCCTTCACATTATTCCTTGTGCCTTTAGTCATCACTTGTTAAACTCACTGATCTCGGGAACGGCTTTTTTTCATGTTATTCTAGCCATCTCCTGACGATTCTTTTGAACTGGAGGGCTGGAGATGACTTTAATAAACCCTTTCATTACAAGAGACCTTCCCTAAGTCGAATAAAATCGTCTGTAGGCAAAAGAATAATAATGACGTCACACATTCCAGGGGGGGCAAGCTAAACCTGCCACCCCATCCACGACCGCTCCTCCCATTTGTAGGTTAAGCCACCTTCTCCTTATTCTAGGCGAAGATTGGGAATCAGCATATACTGAATGTCTGCCCTCATGACCCTTGTGCAGTCGATACGCAGAAACCTCAGCATATATTTAATTGTCTGTTAGTTTTATAAACGTCCCTCACCTCCCTCCATGTTACCCAGGAGGAGGATGTTGGACAGCAAGACATAGGCAGGTTAATCCTGCAGTCAACTAGGTTCACATTTCAGATGGACCTGTAGCCACTACACCATCATAATTAAAGATCACCTGATACTGACTGTCAGTGGGTTTAAATCTAAACCACCACCACCACCACCATCTCCTCCTCCTCCTCCTCCTCCTCCTCCTCCTCCTCCTCCTCCTCCTCCTTCTCCTCCTCCTCCTCCTCCTCCTCCTCCTCCTCCTCCTCACATCATCCACTAGATGTTGGTCATCTGTTCTAAACGCCTGGCAATGTTCTCGCAGTTTCGACGATAACCTATCCCTGTACTTCTTCACCGACTGACTCAGCTTCTCCTTCATCGCGCCCTCCAGCACCATCAAGATAAGACCACCAAGCGCAGTGTACCCGAAGAAGATGAGGAACAAGAAAAGATGGGTGAAGCTTCATCGAGAGAAACTAGTAGGGAAGAGACTGAAGCTAGGTTCAGTTAGGTTAGGTTAGACTGGGTTAGGTTACCGTAGGCCACAGTAGCAAAACATTACACTCTCAGGGCTTTGCCCGTGCGAGTGTAAAAAGTTTATCATTTAACCTAACCTAACCTAACCTAACCTCACTCTCTCCCCTCCCAGTTTCTCCCGACGAGGCTTCACTCACGTCTTCCTGTTCCTCATCTTCGCTGCATACACTGCGCTCGGTGGCTTCCTCTTCAGGATGGTGGAGGGCCCGGCGGAGAAGGAGAGGAGGGCGATAGGTCATACAAAGTCGTGGTACAGGGACAGGTTGTTGTCAGATGTGTGGGAGCGTTATCAGATGAGTAAAGGAAGGGACGATGTCACGTTGGGTAATGTGAGTAAGAGGAACAGGAGATATATGTTTATGCCTATTGACAGTCAGGATTTACAAAGTCCCAGTCTTCCTGTAGAACAAGGGCATTATGCCTTAGATTTACACTGAGGGTCATAAAGGGAGAAGATAAGTTTAGCGCAAGATGGTTTATATATAACGCTCCGGCAGGTGGTTTTCCGTGTTGCGAGAACGGCTGTGTTGGGATTATCAGTGTCTACCCTGCATCACCCCCCACTTTTTTTCTTTTTTCTTTTTTTTGCAATGTCTACTTTCCCCAGACTTTCACGCTGCCCAGAGTCTACTTTATTTATTTATGTATTATTTATTTGTTTATCTGTTTCACCCATTGCTTGCAGGATCGGTTGCTAGTTTCATGAAGCAGGCCAACGCCACCACAACACAGGATACCCGGAGTGTTATGTATGGACCAACCCTTTGTATTAGATTTATGCCTATTGACTACACGAGTTTCATTAAGACACATAGTATTTGCTGTTCCAGGCTCGTATTCTCGTTGGTTAAGAGTGAGAGAAATGTCGTATGAGAGATATATCTTGACGTATGGGAGAGCTAAGTGACGTACGAGAGAGAGATTTGACGGATGGGAGAGATAAGTGACGTAAGAAAAATAACTGACGTATGGCAGAGATAAGTGACGTACCAGAGATAAGTGACGTACCAAAGATTATTAAGGTACGAGAGAAAATTGAAAGTATGAGAGATAAGTGACGTACCAGAGATAAGTGACGTACCAAAGATTATTAAGGTACGAGAGAAAATTGAACGTATGAGAGATAACTGACGTATGGGAGAGAGAGAAGTGACGTATGGGATAGGTAAGTGACGTATGGATGAGGTACATGATGTAAGAGAGATAATTGACATCCTTGCTTTCAGATACTTGTTCCTCAGCTTCTAGAATACGAGCAGTACATACAAGACGCTCACGATGACAAGCCGGTGTGGACGTTTGTTCAGGCCATGTTCTTCTGCTCCACCATCACCACCACCATAGGTAATGTTTTGCTGCATTACCACTGTCATTATCACCATCACTACCATTAGCATTTCCATCACCACTATTACCATCACCCACTACTGAACAGTTACCATCACCACCATTACCGTTATCACCACCATCACTACCATTACTATTATCACCACCAGCATTACTACTACCACCACCTCCACCACTGCTGTTATCACCACCAGTATTATAATTATCACAGCTTACCATCATCATCACCACTACTAAAAGCTACCATCACCAGCACCACCTCCCCAGCACCATCACCATGATCATCACTGTAACTATACTGTTTTTACTCTAGCTTGGCCTAAAATGACTATCAATCCATCTTGAATGCTGAGTTGTAACAGTAGATTAACACCAGAATTTGGTGGTAGTCATGAAGAAGTGCTGTGGGAAGGATGTAACTCACTGCCGTAGTGTTGTCTTTTTCTTCCTCTGAGCTACGTGAAATAAGCTTCGAAAGGACGAAAATCTGGGCCAAGTTAGAGAAAAAACGGTATAGGTGGTGTTTTATTGCTCCATCACCACCACTAAAGATAGGAGGTAATCTCAACCCTTCAACTTCGGCCAAGACACTAGCAGTCAAATTTCCTTATATAAAGTTGAATGCACACCCTTATTTCGGGGATATAGTTTTTACTGTAGACTGTCAGTTAAATTATTTTGTTTCTTTAAATCTGACTGAATTTATATAAACTACTTTGCATAATTCATAAGGTATGAATTTATATAAACTACTTTGCATAATTCATAAGGTAAGCCAGTTTATTGGCGGGAAAAAGTAAACAGGTCTAAATATAAGATTTGATTATACAGTATGCTTTCTGCCGTCAAGAAATGGATATGGAAGAGTTAATACAGTTTTTCTAAGCACCTGCAGGGGTAAGACTGAATTATTCCATCCAAATATATGTTATCTTATTGAGGTCATGTGCTTGAGGTAAGGAGACTAGACAGACTACTCGTAACACTCCACTTGGTGACGGGCACGAGAACCAACATTGTTTACGTGAGACGTTATTCGACGCCAGAATACAACCTTCTAAGCGTTCTTCGGATCCGGAATCGAACGAATAAAATGGATGAGGGCAGTGAGAGTTAGGTGAGAGGGAGGCTGAAGAGTGGAACAGCCAAGAGAGCGAGAAAGTAGAGTTTAAAGAGCGGGAACCGATGGCAGGCCTCCATCAGCTGACATCCACACGTGCCGCCACCTGGACCCCAGAAAACCTCTCGCACTATTTTCATCCGTGCACTTATTTTCGTCCTTCTCGTTTACACAGCGGAGTTTTATGTGAACTGTGTAATTTTCAGACGAGGCTCCGTGTGAAAGGCCAGCTGTTGTGGAATTTTCATGAGAGGATGCTGGTCGGGGGGGAAGGGGGGAAGTGCGATGTTCCTTTTACCCGATTGACCCGTTGCCGAAGTGGGTGATACAGCGGACGTTTCTCTCGTGTTCTGACTTGCAAAAATAATCTAAAAGATCTCGTCATGTTGAAAGGGTTATCTGAGCCATTTTCTTGAACTTTACACCATTGTGCTGTTTCTTCAAGTTCACAGTCCGATTTGTTAAGAGCTCATCTACATTATATTTGATGTCCTTACCCTTTGGTGACCCCCCCCCCCTCAAATTAACAGGAAACAGGGTTGGGTGATGGTGATGATGATGATGATGACAACAAAGGTGAACTCGTAGCGTATGTTATATATCAGGTGTTTACCGGGTTTAAATAACAAGATGCCGTCAGTTAGAGGTAATGGACTGTTCCGAAGGTGTTGAGAGAGAGAGAGAGGTGGGGGGAGAGAAAGAATGTGTTCCCCAGCTGTGTCCATTGATGCTGTGTGTGTGTGTGTGTGTGTGTGTGTGTGTGTGTGTGTGTGAGGTGGAAGGAGGAGGGGGGGGTTACCAGTCACCGTCTCATTATCCTCACACCAGTTTTAACACCCATATTCTTTTTCCCCTGCCACTTAAAGTTGCCCCAAATTTTCCCTAGCCGTCCCCAAATTTTCCCCAACAAAGCTCCATTTCCCTCACTTCACAGCTGTCCCCAAGTTTCCCCCGGCTATTCCCAGATTCTACCCTGCTGTCCCCAAATTCTTCCCAGTTATTCCCAAAGTCTCCTCTAAAGTCTCCCCAGCTGTCCCAACATTTCTTTCCCAGTTGGTCACAAATTCTCTACCATCTGCCCCAAATTTTCCCAAGCTGTCCTCAGAAGTCTTTGTAAATTTCCCTTTAAAATTCTCTTTCCTGCTTCGCTGTCTGTATCCCAAATTTACCCTACAAACAGTACCTCCACCCCTTCCCTCCTAAGCACAGTTGCCACCAGTAGTCCTTTTACATGTCTTTGGTTTCCGACATACATTTTCTTTACTCTAACCTGGCCAAAAATTGTCGTCCTTTTGTCGTGAATGCTGAGCTGTACCGATAGATTAACACTACAGTATGGTGTTAGTCATGGAGAAGCACTATAGAAAAGATGTAGGGCTGTAGTATTGTCTTTTTCTGCCACAGAGGTACGTAAAATAGACTGCCAAAGGAAAATCTAGACCAAATTAAGGTGAAAGAACTATAGCCAAGATTTCACTATACCCTTTCCACTCCAACTTGGTCGGATTTTCATCTTTTTTACAGCTTATTCCACGGGAGAAGAGTTGTGATTTTACATCTTTTCCGTAGCACTTCTTCGTGACTAGCACCATATTTTGGTGTCAATCTACTGTTACAAATCAGTATTCAAGGTGAAGAAATGGAAAATTTTAGGCCAGGTTAGAGTTAGAAGAGTATAGGTTTAAGTCCGTGGTTTATAATTACGGTCTCGAAGCTGTCAAAATTCACATGAAACTGTCATCGCTGTTTCAGTACTGTCGAAGCCGAAAGAGTTTTTGCAAGATTAATTAGCAGTAATATACAGGATGGGGAGAGGAGGGGAAAAGGGAAGAAAAGTAAAGGGAGGAAGGAGGAAGAAGGTAAAAAAAAAGGCAAGAGGAAAGGAAAGTCAAAGGGGGGGGACAAGGGAGAAGAATAGTAAAGGAGGAAGGCACCAGGGAGGGAAAGTAATGGAAGGCTGAAAAGAGAGGGATGTGAGGAATGGCGTTCAAGTGGGAGGATAAGAGGAAATATGGGGGGGTGGGGGGGACAAGGAGAACGAAAATAAAGGTGAGGAAAGGGGGGGACGAAAAGTAAGTGGGAGGGAGATAGGAGAGGGGGAGAATAAGAGGACGAACAGTAAAAAAAATGGGGGAGGGGGGAGAAGGAAGGGGGCGAGGGTAGTGTGGGGGTGACTTGTTATGTCGGCCAATAAGGAAGTGTCAGGTTGTGTGGCACTTTATTTTTCTTTTATTTTTTTCTACATCTCCCTGAGCACTTAATGAGATGTCGCCCGGCTGTCAGTGGCTGTCGTTCCCCTCTGGTGCTCCCTGTCGCTTCGTGGGGGCGACAGAGAGGGGAGAAGGGAGTAGGGATGGGGGGGAAGAAAGGGGAGAGTGGTGGGGGTTGGCATGGAGGGAAGAAGGGGGAGAGAGGAGGAGTGAAGTATGGGTTGGGGGATAAAAGGGGGAGAGAGGAGGAGGCAGGGGTTTTGGTGGGGGGAGTGGGAGAAAGGAGAAAGTAGGGGTGAGGGGAGAAGAAGGGGGTAAGAGTGGGGGGAAGGGGAAGAGAGAGTCATTTTGCATCCTCTGGCACGACTGATTGAGGCGGGAAATTACGTTAGTGTGTGTGGCTAAGTGTTGTTTTGTGTTGCTGTTCTTATCTGTGATGGCTTGTTAGGGGAGGGGACAGGTTGTGATGGTGGTGGTGGCTGTGAGTGGGTCGCATTATTTTCGTGGGTGTCATCTCTCTCTCTCTCTCTCTCTCTCACACACACACACACACACACACACACACACACACACACACACACACACACACACACACACACACACACACACACACACACACACACACACACACACACACACACACACACACACACACACACCAGGTGTCATTCTCACCCTTGCTTCATTAATTTACGGCATTTTGTATGAGAAACCATAACCTCATTGCATTGGAGATGTATAATTACCAAGGGCAGACATGTGAGAACCATTAGGAACTGCTGTTACTGAATGTGACTATACTCCTTTTACTCTAACTTGGCCTAGTTTTTCGTCCTTTTTGCAGCCTATTTCACGTAGCTAAGTGGCAGAAAAGACTACTGTGACTATATCCATGACATTTCTTTGTGGCTAGCATCTTATTCTAGAGTTAATTAATTGTTCCAACTGAGAATTCGTGATGGAGGGAGAGGGCAAAGTTAGACCAAGGTAGAGTAAAGAGAGTATTGACTCCTGAACCTCGGGAACGGGTTATGTAGCCTTTTATCAAGAATTGATACTTAAAAATGCGCCTTGGAAATGAACACTTATCTCTGGGATGCACAATCTTCTTGACCACGCTAAGGCAGTGTTCCTCCAAATCAAAGTTAAAATAACCTAATCTAGCCTAACTTCATTAACAAACCTAACTTACCCTGAACTCAGAAACCCAACCCACTGTAACGCAACTTTTTATAACTCAGCTTGCCTCAAGCTCAGTAACTTAACCTAACCTGACGATACTTCTTTAACTAGGGTAACGTCATTAATCTAAGTTAGCCTGACCTAATCTAACTTAACTTGACCTAACTTGACGCTGACTCAATCCCCTCTGCGGTCTTTGGGCGGTGATGGCAGTACCGTGGAGGAGTGGGAATTTCCTGATGCTGATGGTACTCTGTGTTTCCCCTCCTCCTTCTATGGAGAGAGAGAGAGAAATATACATCTATCAACATTTTCTATTCTGCTATACTTTTTACCTGTATTATATTGAAATGAAGGAGACAGTAATTGACAATTCTTTCAATACTAGTAATGGGTGACTTCATTCATTAGCGGGACTGCCAGATTTTTTTCAGTTGAGAGAAAGTCTGACGATTTAGTTGATGAAGCAGACGATTGTTTATTTGATGGAGACAGCTAGACGATTTTATTAGCTGAAGGAAATCACTAAAAATCTTTTCTGTGCATGTACTCTGTTTGCCTACCTGTCTATCTGTCTGTCTGTCTGTCTATTTATCTATCTGTCTATTTCTGTATGTATCTATTGTTTCCCCAGTATTTTTACTCTCCATTTTAATTACTACATCGATTTATTTTTTTTTCTCAGTTCTCATATGTAGCTATATGTGTCCTTACCTTTTAAATTTATATATATGTATGTAGCTTTGATTTGCCTGCAGCCCTTGTTATTGCTTAACTATTATTGTTCTAATTTCTTTGTTTCTCTCAGTCACATATTCTGTCTCTCCGTATGTACTTATCTGTATCTGTTTGTCATTATCTGCCATTCTGCCTTTCTATGTCTGTCTATCAATCTGTCTATATCAGTATCTGCCAATCTTCCCCTTTCCTGTTCGTCTGTTCAGCAATCTGTTTACCAGTATGTGAATCAGTTCATCTGTCTTTCTTTATAGTTGTGTGTCTGCATTTATCTGCTTGTGTATCTAAGCCTCCAAATTATCAGCTAAGTATATATCTTTTTAACCATGTATCTCTGACGTAAGTCTTGACCCATCTAATATATATATATATATATATATATATATATATATATATATATATATATATATATATATATATATATTTATCTGTACCTATCTGTAGAGGTGTTTACCTATTTCCTTTCTCTCTTATCTGCCCATTCATCCATTTCCCTTTTCAAGTTTATCCTCTGTATGTTATCGAGCGGTATCTATCCAGCCATTTACATATATACACCTGCCTGAATCCTTAATCTATCAATCTGTCGGTCTCTGTCCATCTATCTATCTGTCTGTATCCATGTATGTATTTATCTGTCTTTCTGTCTGTCTATCCATCCATCCATCCATCCAACCATCCATCCAACCATCCATCCATCCATCCATCCATCCATTCTCGCCGCAGTGGAGACTCGACTCTAATTTTTGCCCCTCGTCCAATAAGATCACTTGTGGGGACTCCTTTTCACATTCTCTCTCTCTCTCTCTCTCTCTCTCTCTCTCTCTCTCTCTCTCTCTCTCTCTCCAAAAGAAAAGGATTTCTTCAAAGTGCCAGGTTATAGACGCAAGAGAAGGGCGGGTACAGATGCGAGGATTAATTGGGAATTACAGAGAGAGAGAGGTGAGCTGGATGTGGGTGTTGGTGCACGAGAGGATGTGGGGGGAAAGTGTGTGGATGTGGGTAATGTGTGAGTATAACTGAGGGTTTAGGAGGATTGGATGTAGTAGTGGGTGTAGGTATGATTGTGGGTGTGGATAAGGTGTGTGGGTGTGGATTTGGGTGTGGGTGGAGGCGTGGTGGGAGAGTGCGTGGATGTGGGTGTGATTTAGGTGTTAGTGTGAGTGTAGGTCCTAGTGTGGTTTTGTGTAGTGTGGATATAGGTGTGGGTGTAGGTGTAAGTGTGGGTGGGGTTGACGGTGTGGTGGGTGTTGGTGTCGGTGTGGTAGGTGTGGTGGGTGCAGGTGTCGATGTGAGTGTGATGAGTATAAGTATGAGTGTAGGTATAGGTGTGGGTGCAGATGTGGGTGTGTAGGTGTAGGTATAGGTGTGTGTGGATGCAGATGTAGGTGTGTAGGTGTAGGTATAGGTGTGTGTAGATGTAGGCATAGGTGTGTACAGGTGTGGGTGTGTGTAGGCGTAGGTGTCTGTAAGTGTGGGTGCAGATGTGGGTGTGGGTGCAGGTGTAGGTAATATGCAGATGTGGGTGTGGGTGGAGGTGAAGGTGTGGGTGCAGGTGTGGGCGTGTAGGTGTAGGTGTGGATGAAGTGTTTTGGCAGGATCTAACACCCTTCATCTCCTGAGGTAATTTCCGCATCTCTCCCTCATCCCCAGACCTCTCTCCTCCGTTCTCTTCATTCTCCTCCTCCTTCCTTCTCTTTCTCTCATTCTTTGCCTCCTCCTCCTTCCATCTCTTTCTCTCATTTTCTGCCTCCTCCTCCTGTTCTCTTGTCCATTTTTCCTCCTCATTTTGCATCCAGTTATATATATTTTTTCGTCCCGATTTTAATATTTTAACCAAAGCACAGTATTGCTTGGTAGTGACGTATTCCATCTCATGTATATATAGTTTTCTTACATGCACACCAGCGTCAAGGTGAATAAATTTTCCCGAGCCATCAGGAAGTGCATTCATCATTTAGGATTCCATGTGGCCTTTGCAGCGCTATAGTTTTTTCATAATCTTTGTCAGTTCTGATTGAAACAGACCATTCAATAAAGTGTGTGTTTCAGAGGTCTGCCTCCTGTTTCATAACTTCATAGAGCATAGCAGGAGTTTATGTATACTCTCTCTCTCTCTCTCTCTCTATAGATAGATAGATAGATCTATATATATATAGATATATGTATGTAGTTAGTATATACTCGTATACAGTTTTATTAGCTTCGTATTTTTTAAGACACATGCTGTCAATAGTTCCCTTACATCATTTCGGCAGTATGAAAAATAATTAAGATAATTAAGTCTTCCTAAACTAAACTTCATTTCCCTCCAGGAACCTTTTCTCCCTCCCCTTATCTTTCTTTCCCCTGACTTCAGTCTTCTTCATGCCTCTCTCTCTCTCTCTCTCTCTCTCTCTCTCTCTCTCTCTCTCTCTCATTTTCCTCATTCTTGCTTCATTATCTTTACCTTCGTATCCCTTATCGTTCCCATCCGTCTTCCTTATCTCTGTCTCCCTTATCATTCTCTCCCCTTTTTTCTCTGTCCCTCCCTCCCGTCCTGTCATTCACTGTTCTTCATTTCCCCCCTTTCCTTCACACGACTCATTTCCGTCTCTCCCCTTTCCCTCACATCCCTGACCTGCACAAGCACCCCTCATGCACCCCTCCCCCTCATCTGCCTCTCATCTCATTATTTCTTTCTTTCTTCCCAAACTCCTTCTGCTTCTTTTCCCTAACCCGTTTTCTATTTCCTGCCCCTCTTTCCCTCCCTCCCTTTCCCTGTTTTATCTCAGTCCCCCTCCCACCGCCTCCTCCCATGCTCTTTCACCTCCCCACCCTTTTCCGGTCCTTCCCCTTCCCCCTTGCTCACTTCTCTAATCTCCCCCCTTCTTTCGTCTCCCTCTTCCCTAATCTCCCCGCTTCTTTCGTCTCCCTCTTCTAATCTCCCCTTTCTCCTGTCTCCCTCATCTCTGATCTCCCCCTTCGCTCCTTTCCCTCTTCTCATATCTCTCCACTTCGCTCCTCCCTCTCTATCTTCTCTTATCTCCCCCATGAGCCCCTCCACTCGTCGCCCCTTCGCCCCCTCTCTTCTCTTCTTTACCCCCTTTTCCCTCACCCTTTTCTCATATCTCCCTCTCATCGTCCCTCTCCCTTCGCCTCTCTTCCTCTTCTCTCACCCCCTTCGCCCATCTCCGTCTTATCTCTCTCCCTCGCCCCTCTTCCTCTTCTCTTATCTCCCTCCTTACCCCATCTCCCTTTTCTCCTATGTCCCCCCTTTCGTCTCTCCCCTACTTATGTCCCCCCTTCCCCATCTCCCTCCTCTTATCTCCCCTCTTTCGTCCCTGGCCCTCTTATCGCCTCTTCGCTAATCCTCCTCTTGTCATATCTCAGCCCTTTTGCTTTTCTCCCTCTTATCTTCCCCCTTCGCCTCTCTCCCTCATATCTTCTCCCTTCGTCCCTCTCCCTCTTATCACCCACCTACCCCATCAGTCCCCCGCCTTTTTGCTCACTTCAAAGGCACCGCCCGAACTGCCTCGTTTATTAATTGAAGCCCCGCAAGTGTGAAAGGCTGGCCAGCAGAGGTGATAAGACGCACACATACACGCACACACGTATGCACTGACAGACAGACAGACAGACAGACACACACACACACACACACACACACACACACACACACACACACACACACACACACACACACACACACACACACACACACACACACACACACACACACACACACACACACACACACACACACACACACACACACACACACACACACACACACACAAAACCTGTACTCCTCAAATCACAAGCCATTTTCCAGCATCCCTCACACCCTTTCAGTTCACCATCGGCATTTCAGTACCACAAATACACCTTTTCAGCAAGTCTTTCCGCATCCCATGTTAAGCATCCTAGATTCCTTTAAATGCCCAAAATTACCCAAAACAATAATAATACTAAAAAATATAGTTCGTAGTCGCGTGGAAGTAAAATTCGGCGAGGCTTGGAATGTAAACAATTACACGTGCTCGGAACCATAAGGGCGTGATTTAGGAAGTTATGGAGTGGGAGTTTCGACCTTATCGTTCCCCCCGAGATTGCGTGGCTGTGTGGAGTCTTAATTTGGGCGTGGTCTTCCAGAGAGAGAGAGAGAAATAAGCCGAATAGTAGATGGATAAGAGGAAAACTGGTATGGGGGAATGAAACTCAGTGCTACAGAATTATGTATGTGTATGTATGTGCTGATAGCAGTCGACTTGGTGAAGTTAAATATACTGTATGATGTATGCGTGTATAAAATAATAATAATAATAATAATAATAAATTTTCTATTTATTCATCGCAGCCCATGGCTGAAAATACAGAAGTCCTTAATCTAGTATCCTATCCAAAAGGGGTCAAGAGGCTGACACTGGCAGCTCCTTAGGAGCCCTAGCCTTACCGAGGCTGGAGTGAGGAGTAGGCACAAGCGAACAGACCGCCTAATCTCTACCCCGCAGGGTTTCGAACCCTTGCGGGTCATCCACCACAGTGCGCCTTGAGCTACACTTTACAGGTGAGAGCTCACCTCGCCCACACACGTAGCGCGGTTTGAGCGGAGCTTGGACTTGGGTCACTTGAATTGGTAGTCGAGTGCTCTGTCAACCGCGCCACCATGTATGTATGTATGTATGCATGCATGCATGTATTGGCCGGAGACGCTTTGGTGCTGGTAAAAAGAATCATACGAACATATTCCCACTAGTCATTATGAATACGAAAATTCGTACATCAAAAAAGAAAAGAAAAAAAAAATCTGCAAGTCTAAGCGAGAGTGTAAATGGAAATCACAAACTGGAAAGTAAAGAAAAAAAAATAGAATTATCAGAGGGGCGTAGAAATTTTCCACTGCGTCTCAGAAATCGTACTTCGTCAGAGCGTTGCACCAGGTTACTGTTTTCTCTTTTGATTCATGCAGTAACCAGAGTATTTTACTCATATTAAGATAGATTTTTTCGAACTGGAGGGGTTACATATAGTTTTCATTAACTCAATCACAACCTGGGGACTCTTCCTCAGCCGAATAAAATCGTCTTACAGTTTTAGAAATTTAAATACAATAACGTCCTTGAGGTAAAGGAGCCAGTCATGGATTCAGTAAGAAGGAAAGAGGTTTGAGAGGGAAGGTATAGTAAGGGAGAGAGAAAATGCTGGAGTGTAGGTGTATGTTAAGTGTGTTCATGAATGTTTTAGTAATTATGTTTTCAACGAACCGTAATATTCGTGTCTTAATCATATGGAATAATTATGTATTGAAGTTTGTAACGATCCAAAAGTTTAACCCATTTTGGAACTGGTCTTGCCGAAACTGTTGCATGTTGCCACTAAATATATTTTTCACAAGCAGGCATAATTCTTCCATGATTATTTTATCGTTTGACCGTAAGAACACCTACCATACATTCTTTCCTTCAGGTTATGGCTACATCGCGATCTCAGTATGATGACGGCTCGTATTTTTGTTCTTTTTAATACCGGGCGATTTTATTCACACCTAAATAATTGAACTCTTCATTTCCTTCAGTGCGACAGACTTACACATAACTCCCCTCTCCCACACACACAGCACACTATCACAAGGCTCCAGGACTTAAACAATGAGATCAAGTACAAAATTGGTACAAAGAAAACGGAAAACTGAAAGACCTTTGTAACAACACTTATCACTCCATATACCTCTCCCAGCTCTACAGAATACTTAACAGCATCACAAAATAATAAACAAACACCTCCAAGACTCTAGCCGCAATCACCAACACCCAACACTTCCTTCCCACTAAGAACAAGAAAACACTCTCGTGAACCATTACGCAAAAATAAGTCACTTAACACCAACGCACACTGATTCTGAAAAACATTTCTTCCATCAAAAGAAATCTTTTTCTCGACGACAGTGTAACTCCCTTCACTCCAGAACAGATACGATGCGTTGTCAAGAAAACAAAGAACTCTACAAGCACAGGGTCGAATGGTATCAGCAACCTGCACCAGAAACATTTAGGGCCACAAGGCTTCCAAACACTCACAGACATCAGCAACTACTCAAAGGCACACAGTAGCATTTGGGAGCGTGGAACGGTTATCACTATACTTAAACTAAACGAGGACCCAACACACCCTTTTTCGTACAGACCCATAACACTACGTACCACACCATCAAAAATAGTTGAACGCCTCATTTTCAGTAGTCACAGCCCCTGTCTCCTGTGCTTTTTCAAAACATGAATTCAGAGCACAACACTTCATATACACCTTACTGACTAATCTGGCACAACAAGTATCCGGCGCCATTAATTCCTCGACACCCCCGCAGCACACACTTCTCACAGCAATAGATATTAGTAAAGCCTTCGATGTCATATCCCGACCCAAACTAATCACCGAGATGACACACATAACACACTAGAGTACATTAAAACAGTCATCACACATTATCAAATCCTCAGCTCTACAACAATATCTCACCTCCGGACTTTCCAACATTAGCAGTAAAGAAACATATACAGACTCACTTCACCCACAGAGCAATACAACACCTCGATTAGAATAACATATTACAAGCCCCCCTCCTGACATCCACCCAGCGGAGGTGTCCTTAAAAAATATAATCGAGTTCATATAGCTGGGCTTTGATCAGTATATACATCATCCAGCCCTCCTCAGCCACCAACTTATATTTGGGTTGGGTGGAATCACAGAGGACACATGCCCAGCTTGCAATTAAGCCCACACAGCATAACACAGTGGAGCAGTGAACAGTGCTTGCCACATTAAGACGCAGACGCAGCATCAGCTGTGTTGGGAATTTATGGAACAACTCCATAGGGGCAGCTGCTTACCGGCGATCGACGCATCTGCATGATCAGGCGGACCAGGGTTTGAGGAACAGCTGTCGTTTTAATTTAGGTTACCTCACCTCTTTTTTGGATGGGAGAAAGGTCGGGATGACGATGATGATGATAATGATGATGATGATGATGATGATGATGAGGAGGAGGAGGAGGAGGAGGAGGAGGAAAAGGAAGAGGTGGAGGAGGAAAAGGAGGAGGTGGAGGAAGAAAAGGAGGACGAAAAGAAAATGACGATGATGGTGTGATAACGATGACGATAATGACTATATAACATTCTCCAGGTTATGGCCACATCTACCCATCCACCAACGCGGGACGCGCCCTCACCATCGTCTACGCCATCATGGGCATCCCCATCTTCCTTATCCTCCTGGCAGACTTCGGAAAGCTGTTCACTCGGCTGCTCAAGAACCTGTTCGTATTTATGAAGAAGATGTACCGCACCGCCACCTGCCGACGGATCAGGAAAACCCGTGCCGTGCAGTACACTAAGGTGAGGGGGAGTTGCGTAGTTCATGCGGACTGTATGATGCTGCTTATGAGTTCGGTTGTGGTACTGATTGTTTTGCTAACTGTGATGCTGAGAGAGAGAGAGAGAGAGAGAGAGAGAGAGAGAGAGAGAGAGAGAGAGAGAGAGAGCATATTGCGTTGACATTACATACTCATAAGATTATAATGACTGTGTGTGTGTGTGTGTGTGTGTGTGTGTTGTTACGGAACAGAGAAAGATAACGTACACTTTAAGTGAGAATACGAAGAGTCACTACTGTCCCGTAAAGTTCCAGGTTCAAAACAAAAGAGTTAGGTAAAATTACAAGTTAAAGTTTAATGCTTAAATTAACAACAAAACATTCAGAACTCATAAGGACAATGTAATGGCAAATAAACAGGTTAAATATATGGTTAACTGCAATAGCCTCTATTAACACGAAGTTAGCAAGAGTAAATTTATCTAAGTCAGCCCTGATAAAATGAGATACCAGATAATACTCAGTGAATGCCAGATAAATAATTACAGATACAAACTATTATCATAAATGACTGACATAAAGAACCCCACACGAATTACAAAAACTTCACTAGGCCTACAAATTAAACTTATGCTATACAGTACAAGAAAAAATGCAACAACAGTTATACTCAAATTACACACAGCTGCTAGATGGTTGGAGACTTCTTGAGCACTCACAATAATAATATCTGTACAGGGGAGGACAGAGATGTGAACAAAATGAGGAGCAGATCTAAGTGGCAATGATGCAGAGACTGAGCTCATTATATAGGGGCCAGCAGAGCCTGATACAACTTGTAATGAGGACGCGCAAATGAAGCCATGGGGACAAAGAGATGACAATCCCGCAAAGTATAACAGAGATGTCGACTTACTCTACTATAACGGTAGAAGGGGGTGACTGAGGCAGAACACGCTCGTGATCAAACATGCAGCATACTGTGCGTTAAAATTACACAATGGATGATGAAATCATAGGCTATGTAACAGTGTGTGTGTGTGTGTGTTAAGTTCTTAAATGCAGAGATTATTAAGGTTACTTGTAAAAGAATCTCCATTGTCATACTCCTTATCTAGCGAGAGGTAGCCTCAACAAAAGGTCCTCCGGCCATTATCTTCCCTACTCATTAACGACTCAACATTTACAGTACAGTATTTTGAATGGAACCCCTTCATCTCCCTTCCCATGTGCCTCTGTCTTCATACCAAATTCCCCCAGGCTTTCGTTCCTACTCAGTAACGATCTTTCCATTCGTATATTATATTGACTAGCGTGTTTTTCTTCCTTGACAAAGATCTCGAACCCGTTTCAGCTTTGTTGATGACCAAAGTTTAGTGAGGCTGGAGGGTTTTGATTAGTAACTAGGTAGACTCATTATTTTCTCATATCTAAGGCTCATCGAATTTCATGGACCTACAGTGATGATGATGATGATGATGATGTAGTATTGAAGCTGTGGGAGTGGCCCAGTTCTGCCAGGAGAAAGTAAACCAACTATGCCCATTTTACTTGAACTTGGTCTAAAATTGCAGCCTCTCTCTTTTGAATACTGAGTTGTAACAAGAGATTAACACAAGTTTAGGATGCTAGTTACAAACAGGTGACATGGAAAGTGTGTAGAGCGACAGTAATACGTTTCTGCCACAGAGCTACGTGAAACAAGCTGCAAAGGGACGAAAATCTGGGCCAAGTTAGAGTAAAAACGGTGTAGGTTATATTAACTCTGATGTGTCTTTGGCAACATAGGGCTACACGGATCAATGACCTCTCCAAGCTTCTGTATCCCTACTCATTAACGTCCACTTGACTGCGCCCTTGCACTGTAGGGGTCACATCGATCAAGGCGCCTGTGCGGACAATGTAAGAGGTCCTTGACTGTGGAGGCTGTGGAGGGGCGAGGCTGTGGAGGGGCTGGAGAGTTGGGGGGAGGGGGTGTGGAGAGCCTGCTATACAACTGAGGCCCAGGAGTTATTGATGCTTTCGTGTGGAAGGGGGAGTAAGGGGGAGAAGTTGTATAAGGCTTGAGTCAGTGTTATGAACTATGTATAAGACTAGGCTTTAGAGTATGCAACTTGCATAAGGTTACCTCTCACACCGCGGGACTTTCACGTGAAGAAATGATGGTAGAAACAGGATAGAGGTGAATGAATTTTTTGTTGTTGGTTGTACGTCAAACCTTAAGATTCATTTTGAAATGGGAGACCTACCTGTGTCTCGGATAGCCAACTAACCCCACGCAGGTGTTCTATAGGTTCAACTTGAGAGGTTGTGTCGTCTTAGTTGTGTGAATAACGATCAGTATGATTTTAAATGATAGGCAGTAGTGTATGCGTGTGCTGTCTTGAGAGAGAGAGAGAGAGAGAGAGAGAGGGGAAAATATGGTATAACAGTATTACACATACTTGAAATTAGTTTTGTGTCTTTACCATAATATTAGATGTATTATTTTACTAAAATTACTGTTTTTTTTCCTTGTGCTTCGAGTCCTGTGATTACTAAGATGTTGACATATGCTTCGTTTCTAACCTGATTCAGTTGCTAACAGAAATGTGCTCAGTTTCAACCAAATAATTATAAGTTTGTTCTGTTTTACGTGATTACTTGAACTTAAAATGTACAGTAAGGGTCAGTATTCCTTTACACTCACCCAAAATTATCGGATCCTAATTATATAGTTCACCTAATTAAGTTACACAAATGGACTGGCTAATTATGAATCTAACCTTAGCAAAATGTAATGAATTTGATTTTCTTTTTTTCTTTTTTCTTTTTTTTAATTATAGTAAAACCCTAAAAAGATCTTATATACATCAACATTAATGAGAGAAGCTGAAATCTTACCTCATCATATCGGAACCCCAGAAACGTAAAGGAATTATCGACCATGCCTGTGCACCATGCTAACCAGGGGTCGTTTCCACAGTCGATTTGTTTGTAGCGCTGTGAAAAAGAATCAACAACACGTAAAGCTTCTTTGGAGCTCTCTAAGGATTCCATGTTAACAGTTATAATAATGCTTGTAGAATCATCAGTGTAACAAGATTCATAGGGGAAGTATGGAGCTCACCAAGACTTCTATGGCAACTGTTAAAATATTACCCAAAAGAATTCTCAACACGGTATGCTTCACATGGGGGTATGGAGCTCACCAGGGCATCCATGGAAGTTGTTATGATAATGTTCGTGCTGGTTCGTGCCCTTGCCAGTATCACCGCCAAATATGACTGGAAGTGGATATGAGCATTCGTTGTTTAGCAGCTTTACAGAATGTAGCGACTGTGGAAACGGCCTTGTACCTCTGCTGCACACAGAGGCTCTACTTACACGGCCTACTGACAAACTGCTAATCTTTCTACTAACTTATTCCGTTAACCCATTCAGGTGCTAGAGAGGGACGTCATGTGGTGGCACTGATATAATTGGGCGGCATAACGAACTGATCATACAAACATCCCCTCAGCACCCTCCCTGTACCGTACTACAGGTGATGGACAGCTTCAGCCTGCAGTCTATTGGGCTCACGTCTAGATGATCCTAGGGCCACAACAACAACAAAAATAACCCATTCTACTAACACGTTCTACTAACCCGCTCTACTAACACAGCCACAGCGCACCACTCCCACCCTCAATCCTCCCTTGGCCCTCCCGGAATCCTCCACTGATTTTGACAAGGCGGAGGAAGAGGAGGAGGTCGATGGATGGGGAGGAGGAGGGGGAGAGAGAAGGAAGAAGAAGAAGGAGAGAGACAAGCACAGTAAGGTGAGGGAGAGACAGCCCTTCCTAACGAAAGAGAAGAGGAAAGGATGGAATGATGATGATGATGATAGTGATGACGATGATGATAATGATAATGATGATGATGGTGATGAGGATGAGGATAAAGTGAGTGATTGCTGCTTATCGGTAAGTCTTGTCTGAAGTAATAGAGCAGACAGCATCGCTTCTAGAAATGACACCTGGTAATGTGGTATCAACCAGCTCGGAAGTGGCACCTTCTGTAGTTCGTTCACCTTAACTTGGCAGAGATTCTTATCCTTTTCCAGCTTATTGCACGTAGCTGATTGGCAGAATATGACAGAACACCACTACTTCTTTACATTCTTTCCATAGCACTGCTTTGTGACTAGCATCAAAATCAAGTGTTATCTCAGCATTCAAGATGGAGGGATGGCAATTTTTAGCCAAGTTAAAATGAACAAAGTGTAGCTAGTATCGCGGCACCTACTATCTCGTATGCACGTATGCTGGCACGTAAAGAAGGATGCGGGTGTGCACGGCTGTTGTTAAGTTCCTGTAGGCTACGTATCTGAAGCACGTATCTGTTGCACCACGTAGGCCCATATTTTAAACGGCATTGTAGGGTTCGTAACACCTTTTTCTTACCGATTTATTTTACATTTAGCTCCTTATTAGCCTCGTCTGTGTTATTTACGCAGTCTTTGTTTGTATTAAATAAAGGACATAAATAACATACATGACTGATGAGGTGTTGTTGGTAAAATAAATCGGTAAGGAAGAGTAATAGGGAGCCTGCTTAGGCCACGAGAATTCGACACACAGATACAATTTTTCGTAATGGCACCGATGTATGCACGTTGTTGTTGAAGAATGTTTTGTTTGCACGTATCTAAAGTCCGTGAAGCAGGAGAGGCGACGGTGTATTTGTTGGCAACTGTACAAAAGTCACACGGAAGTAGTTCTCCATAACCATTTTTTTTTTTTTTTTTAGTCACTTGTTCCTCCTCACCGTTAAATGCAATAAGACGTCCTCGGGCTCAAGGGGTTGGTAATTTGTTTCATTTGATTCGGTTATAGATGAGAAGAAAAGTTATGATGATAGGCCAGCTCAGAATCATGATTATCATGAGATCGTGAGGGTGATGGTGGTGGTGATGTTGTTGTTGATGATGATGATTATAACGGCAACATAGAATCACTTCATGACGAGCCCGTTTGGATGATTATGGTGATGATGATGGCTGGCGAACATGAAAGCATTGTATTACGAAGTGTGTGTGTGTGTGTGTGTGTGTGTGCGTGCGTGTGCGTGTGTGTGTGTGTGCATGAGCACCCCAGAAGCAGACAAGAACTAATTTTCTCTGCGTCCCATTTTTCAGGTGGCCTCCCTCAAGAGGAACACCTTCAAGGCTCGCTCATTCATTTTTTCTTTTCAGTGCCCCAACGCCTTCTCTCACATCCACGTTTTCTCCATCCACACCTCTTCTCCTAACACCCGCACCTCTTCTCCTAACACCCGCACCTCCTCCACACCCCTTCTTATGCCCATACCTTCTCCACATCTCTTACACCCACACCTCCACACCTCCCCTTACAGCCACACCCGCGAAATTTCTTGCCTCACACCCTTTCATCACCCACAGCCACATCATCACCTTTTTGTCTCTCACCCACACCCTCTTCCTTGACACCTAACCTCCCCCACACCTTCCCTCACCTCAACATCCATTTCACTTCCTCTCCCGACTCTTTAACCCCCAAACCACCACCTACACCTGCACCCTTCCTTCCATGTCTCTCGTCACACCCAATGTCTTCTCCATGTCCCTTCTCCCACTCACACGCCTTCACACGGACGCTCAACTACACCATCTGTTTCATATTAACATTCTCCACCTCTTCCCTCACACCCACATCCTCACATTTCCTCCCACACCCATACCCTCCTCCACACTTAATTGTCTTCATACCACACCCTCTCCACCTCTTGTCTCACACCCACATCTTGTTCACCCCTTGTCTTCCACACCAATCAAAGCACTTCATACCTGTCCTCAGCCCGACACGCTCTCTGCACTCACACCTACCCTCACACCCACACCTTGCCCACTTCTTCCAATACACGAACACCCTCTTCTTTATCGCCTTTCCTGACACTCACATCCACATCCTCTCTACTCCCTCTCCTTCCTCGTTACCTCCTCTTTTTCCTTCTTGCTCACCAAACTCACATCCTTTACTTTTCCTTCTCCTGCCTCCTCTCGTCTCCCATTTCGTCTCCCCCTACTGGCCTTTATTCCTAATCATCAAATAGAAGTTTGAAGGTATTTTCACATATGGTTGCCTTCATTGTCTTCTTCTCAGTAGGGTTCCCCCACCCTTGATCCACCTCCCACACCCACACCATTACCCACTGTATCGCAGTTACCCACACCCACACCCACACCATTACCCACTCTCGCTGTTACCCACACCCACACCATTACCCACTCGCTGTTAACCACACCCACACCATTACCTACTGTCTCGCTGTTACCCACACCATTACCCATTACCCACTCTTTCGCTGTTACCCACAGCCACACCATTACCCACTCTCTCGCTGTTACCCACAACCACACCATTACCCACTCTCGCTGTTACCCACACCCACACCATTACCCACTCTGTTGCAGTTACACACACCCACACCATTACCCACTTTCTCACTGTTACCCACAGCCACACCATTACCCACTCTCTCACTGTTTCCAACACCCACACCATTACTCACTCTCTCGCTGTTACCCACACCCACACCATTACCCTCTCTTGCTGTTACCCACACGCACACCATTACCCACTCGCAGTTACCCACACCCACACCATTACCCACTCTCGCTGTTACCCACACCCACACCATTACCCACTCGCAGTTACCCACACCCACACCATTACCCGCTCTCGCTGTTACCCACAGCCACACCATTACCCACTCTCTCGCTGTTACCCACATGCACACCATTACCCACATGCACATCATTACCCACTCTCGCTGTTACCCACACCCACACCCACATCCACACTCCCTCTCTTACCCACACCCAAACCTACATCCTCTTCCACATCCCCACCCTTTTCTCTCAACCCACATGCCCTCATCACACCTACACACACTCCATAAACTCTCACCACCTATTACACCCACACCCCTTCTAACATCCACACCTACACCCCTCTTCACATCCACACCCACACCCTAACATCCACGCCTACACCCTTCCTCAGATCCACACCTACACCCCTCTTCACATCCACACCTACACCCCTCTTCTCATCCACACCTACACCCACCTCCTCCACAGAATCCATATTGATTCTAGGGTAAAAGGATGTGCATGAGAGAGAGAGAGAGAGAGAGGGGGGGGGATACCTGGTGAGCAGGAGGAATGTGGTTAACCACAAGGTCATGAGGAAGAGAGGAAGATCGTTAGAAAGATACGTAAAGGGGATATCATTAGAGGGATAGAGGGAGGGGGAGGAATACACCTGATATTTTTGCATGATTTATTGCTTAAGCACAATGAAATGTTAGTGTTGTCGTTGTTGTTGTTATTGTTGGTTTTGTTACTGTTGTTGTTGTTTCACGCTAAACTCATATTTTCAAGCTTCAGGCACATCCAAAGTTAGTAGGTCATGCACTCCTTTAGCAAGTACGGTACATTATGCTTGTTTGCCTCTAGAGTATTGAAATGTTTGAATGTCTTCCTGCACTGAGAAAAAAAAAAAAAAGTTTCTATCTTCAGCCCACTTACTAAATGAATAATCTTTATGCATTTTGATGAGGTGTTCATAGCGTTTATTATATATATATATATATATATATATATATATATATATATATATATATATATATATATTCACTCAGTAACACTTAGATTTTGAATATTTATCTTTTCATAAGATTGTCTCATAAATCTTTTGCGTTTCGTCCGCTAATGACGTAATGAAATTGTGATTCCTCAGTGTAATTCAGCCTTGTAGTCTTGAGAAAAAATATGTACTTGTATAAGTATATTTGTCATTTAGGTAAAGCAAACCATTTTTTCCCTTCCCTTATCTTTTCATACATCCATATCTTTCATTATTATCTCTCGTCCTCCTCTCTTTTCACAGCTCAATCTCATTCCTATCTTCTTTATTCTAGCCCAAATCCTTCTTTACCTGTATTCTTCCTACCTTATCTACCCTTATCTTACCCCTTTTCCCCCACTGTTATCTCCAATTTCCCCCCACGTTGTCTGTCTTATCTGTACCCAGTTGCTCTCTTTATCACCCAATTATTTATCTCCTCCTTTATCCCACCTCCATATACTTCCTCACATTTATCTTTATCTGCTCTTATCACCACACACTACCTTATCTTCATCTACCCTTATCACCACACACCACCTTATCTTTATCTACCTTTATCACCACACACTACCTTATATTTATCTACTCTTATCACCAAACACTACCTTAGCTTTATCTACCCCTCTCATATAATACATCCCATATTTATCATTATCTCCCTTATCTCTCATATCTACAGGCGGGTATAAGGGCTACAGGCGGCTGGTGCTCCTCCCTCTGCCGACGAATATTCTGCCGATGCTGCGGAAGGAAGGGCAAGGAGGCGACGGAGGAGGAGGAGGCCAAGAAGAAGGAGGCGGAGGAGGTGAAAGGGCAAGAGGATGAAGAAGATGTGGTGGACGATAACTTCAATCTTCCTATCTCTCTTGCCCTCCTTATCCTTCTTATCTATATGCTGGTTGGAGGAGCCCTGTATCCGTGAGTTTATCTGTCACTCTATCTAACTATGAATCTGTATTTATCTGCGCATATCAGTTTATCAGTTTATTTCCCTTTATCTCTCTGTTTATGTCTGTCTGTATCCTTCTGTTTATTTATATGTTTATTTTATTTTCTTCATGTATTCATTTACTGTGATTATCTGCTTTGTAAAACTAGCCGAGCTTTGTCCTGTATCAGTTTTATTTATTTTCTTATGGTTTATTTCTCAGTCATTCGTATGCAGGAAGGATCTGTAAGATATTTTCTTTTGAAGCATTGGCTCTTGTTTGTTCTATTTCCTTTTGTTACATTGAATGAATTTCTCTGTATTCTGTAATTACTTTTCAGAGAAGTCTGATAAACCTTGAATTTCCATTTTGTGTCTTGTGTAATATTGGCTGTGTTTTGTGTAATACCTTATCTTTGTATTTATTCAGTCGTGTTTACAAAATCAGTTAACCTAGTATATTACATATTTTTGTAATAACTGATTGAATTGTTGCATACCCTCTTGTAAATTTTTAGGCCAGGTTTGAGGAAAAAGAGTACAGCGAGAGAGTTTACGGAGACTAGTTCAAAGAGTCACTAAGCCAAAAAAAGAAAAATCACCGTGGGGCATAATTTCTAATCTTTATAATGGTAACTCAGTATAATCTTGCTTAATGATAATGATGATTAAATTAGGTTCTCTGATTTTTGTAATTTGTATTCTTTTCATAATATAGGTTTATTTTATTTCGAGTATTCATTGTAATACTGCCTTGTGCCCTATATTCTGCACCACGAACTCGACTATTATTCCACAAAATACAGTCACTATGTATCCCATTTTGAGCTATTTTCTTATTTTTCTATCTTTTTTTTTTTTAATAGGCCTGTTGATATATATAGGATGGTGATGATGATGATGATGATGGTTATATTGATGACGATGATGATAATATGACGACGATGATGATACTTAGCCTTTCTATTACAGGTGGGAGGAGTGGCCGTACTTCAATGCTGTTTACTTCATATTTATCTCCATGACGACCATCGGCTTTGGAGACATGGTGCCTGAGGTACCTGTTTTATTCAGTTTATTACGCCCAAGGGGCCACAGACCTAGTAACAGGACCATGAGGCCAAGTATTAGGTACACAGGAACTCGTGTCGCACAGGGCACGCTGTTTTGTCACATAGAAATATTGGAGATTACAAGACAGGAGTTAGCATCCACCAAAGTATTATTTACAAGGAACTCGTGTCTCGCAGGGCAAGCTGTTTTGTTACACAGACATATTGGAATGTACACTACAGGCGTTAGCATCCACCAAAGTAGTATATACAGAGGAACTCGTGTCACTCAGGGCACGCTGTGTCGTTAGAGGTACCTGTTGATGAAGAAACAAGATTTCGTCGTAGGGTTGTCAGTAAGGAAAGCCCCCTAACGCCTATCCCTGAGAGATTTATTGTGATTATTACATCTTATCACCATCGTGGTTAGGTGATTAAGGAAGTGCGAAATGATATTGACGTGCTGTGTCCATAAGTAAGCCGCCTATATATATGAAGAGGTGCTAGGAAACCACATTTACGAGCCATACAGAAGTTGTAGGGTCGTATTTCCGTCGATAAATGAAGCTCCCAACGACCTTTTTCTTACTATTTTATTGATATACTTTACTGCTCTATGTCCTTTTCCATAGCACTTCCTCGTGATTAGCACCATTTTCTGGTCATTCTTTTCATAGCACTTCTGTAGCTTATTTCACGTAGCTCAGATACAAACTAACCCTTTTTAACAGCACTTCCTCGTGATTAGGACGATATTTTATTAGGACCATTTTCTAGATATCCTTTTCATAGCGCTTTTGTAGCATATTTTGACATAGCTCAGTGGCAAAGAAATCCATTTCATAGCACTTCGTGAAGAGCACACACACACACACACACACACACACGCACACACACACACAAGGAATCCACAGAGTAAACCATTCATTTTATCCCTTCTCCGGCATGGGTGTCGTTTTGTAGCTTATTTCACGTAGCTCAGTGGCGTCTTTTCATGACATTTCTTCGTGATAAACACCATAAGAGGATCCCTGAAATACTGACCATGTATGTTTCTCCGGCAGCACCCCGCCTTTATGATGCTGACCACGATTTACATGCTCTTCGGCCTCTCCCTCACCGCCATGTCCATCAATATCATTCAGGTTAGTCACGCCTTGTCACACTTTTTTTTTTTTTTTTAACAACCCTTTCATTATCTTACTTTTTTAACCAGTCTTTATTTATCACAGTTTTTAACCAGTCTTTATATATCACACCTTTTTAACCAGTATTTATTTATCACACTTTTTAACCAGTATATATTTATTTATCACACCTTTTTAACCATTATTTATTTATCACACTTAACCAGTATTTATTTATTACACCTTTTTAACTGGTCGTTTATCATGGTTTTTTAACATGTCTTTATTTATCACACATTATTTAACCAGTCCGTATTTATCACAGTTTTTGGAAGTACGTTTATCACACATTTTTAATCATTCCATATTTGTTTTTGTTTTTAAGTCCGTATATATCACACTTTTTAATCACTCTTTGTTGCACCTTTTTACCATTCTGTATTTATCGTACTTTTCTATCAAATCCATATCACACTCTATTACCAGTCTATATTTATTATTCATTTTTGCAAGTCTTCTCTGTATCACACTTTTTTACCAGTCCTTTATTATCACTTTTAAAACCAATCCTTCTTTATCACTTTTTTTCTTTTTTGGCAGTCCTCATTCATTGTACTTTAACTCATTTGCCCCGAAGACGTATATTGTATATTATTCTTGTTACCAACATACAATATTTTATTATCACCCTTGGATTTTTTTAAATTGAAGGCGCTAATGAAGGCTACGCTTAACCTTTCCAGTTCGATAAAACTTTAAGCTGAATAAAACCATCGAAATAGACTACATGCCATCAGACTGAAAGGGCTATTTAATAACTTTTTCCTATCGCGATCTCAGTAAATCAGTTCTGATTACAATAAGTTTCTCATAATGAAACCTCTTGGGTAGTACTGAAATATATAAATCATCTCTTACCGAAGAACACAAGTCACATCTTACTATATCAACTAGGTTCACTGATTACCATTCTTTTGGGGGGAATTCGTGAGAAGCTACGAGAAAAGAATGCTTAACTGAACAGGGAATCTGAAAGTAGCCTTCCAATTATATATCTTGGACAGGCACTAACCAGAATTTTATATAAAGGTCTTCCTCATATTGAACTGGTTAAATACGACTATGGAAAGAACGAATGTTACACTCGCTTGTTACATCCAGGTTGCCGACACTTTTGCACTTTTTCAGTGATGCGTACGATCAGTATTTCGTGCCACACATATTTCTCCTCAATATTTGTTCTTGCCTTTTTGTGGATTTAGTTGTGTGTTATGCCAGTTTTCAATAAACTGTCTGTCGATATCAGTTTTTACTGACGATCCCAGTTAACTTTTCAGTTTAGCCTAGGCCTAAGCTGTTTTTAGCAGTGCTTATCTGTAGTTCGCCCGTTTACTGCAGTTTTACCTATTACTTATTTTCTGTTAAGTACATATCTCTTAGTTTTCACAACTTGCACTTATTTTTCTGTGATCACATGTCTTTGATCCTAGTAGTAAATATAGTTGTCATAAATTGCCTAAGTTACTCCTTGTACTGTTCGTTTTCTCTGATGCAACTGATTGTTTATCAGGAGAAACTTAGCGATACATTCAAGCACGCCAGCGAGAAATTAAAGGAGACGATGAGGACGATGGTGGAAGCTGCATCCCAGGGCGAGGAGGCGGGTCTACCAGAGGGGAAGGAAGTGGAGGTAGCGGAGGTGCACGGGGCGAATAAAAACACGCCGAAGGTGGAGGTGAAGAAGGAGACATAGCGGAGGTGGAGTTAGTTTTATTGTTGAGTCCCTGGTGTTTCTCAAGTGTGTATACTACCGTGATGTAATTATGAGGTGCGTATTAGATGTGCAGAACTTGATGTGTACTGATGATTATGGCACAAACTACGCAATGGTAGTATCTTTAAAAAATATTTAAAGTTACTCAGTTTCATTACTTCCGTTTATCAGTTGATTTATTTGGTTCACTGATTCTGATAAATTGTGTAATCTAAGGTACTTTTCAAAATGTTGGATACTGGCGTCGTATAGCATCACGAACGTCATATGATAGTGTCATAGGGTATCGTGTCATATAGGCTACATTACACTTAATTTTTTCCTATCTAATCATGAAATATTGCATAAAAGTCTAAATTCACGGGAATGAAGATAGGTTTCATCTGTGACTTCATTAAATCGTTTTGAAAATTTTTCAAAACCTAGATTCCAGGCCGTGTTGGAACAGAGTAAGATGTTTTTGTGACGAGTGACAGCAGTAGAGTGCATTATGCAGTGTTACGTAAAACCGGAACAATCACAAACGTCTTGTGCCATGTGAGTTGAGTACCCCTAGGCCTGTGAGATTATTTATACTCCCCTGCCGTACACAAGCACCGGATATTTCTCCCACTGACACTGCCACCTCACACATCATCACCCGGTTAATATGTTGTTGCCAGTAGTTTTCCCCGGGCAGTCCAGCTAGATACCAGTAGACTCCCTGATAGAACATGCCTTTATAATAAGCTCCCACCTTCCATTCTTCCTATATCTAAGAGAATAACCCCTTTTTCTAAATCCATGGAGGCAGACCTAGGGAAGTACAGTACTGTAATAAGTAATTTATTTTCCCACCTAGCTACCATTTCCTTGCAAATCAAACGTACAAGCAATTAGGTATAAAGCTCACTCAGTTGTATTAAGTCTGTAGCATTAGCTGCTTCAGCTACCATTTGTAAGATACTTTACACAGATTAAAAAAAAAAAAAAAAATCCGTAGTGTATGTGACAGAAATAGTGTGCATGTGAAAACTGCCCTGGCCATACCGACGTACCCAGAGGACATACACTTTCCCTCGTGAGATTGGGGGCGTCCGCATTACGGTAACCGGAATTACAGTAGGTACCTGAGTGTAGCCCTACTCTCTGAAGGAGTAAAAACAGAATTCCTAAGACCTTATCGACTCGAAAGCCTTAGATGATGAAAGAATAGTGTTTCATTTGCCAGATACTGAGGAAAGGAAAACACAATATGTTTTTTTTTTTTTTTTTTTTTTTGATATTTAATAATTTGTGATAGAAAGTGAAAGAAGTATGGGAGCTAATGAGATGTAAATATGGAAGATGATTGAACAAAGGGATATATTATCTCCAAAATCCGCTCAGTTGAAGCTGTGCAGTTGTATGCTTTGCTTTTATTTCCTGTCCCGTCGTCACAACTGTCCACGAGGATTAATTTTGTGATGTACAGTTGCGGACGAAAATATCGTTCCACGTTTTAGTCGAACGATTTTGAAATTCTTACGATATTCTGGAAAGATTGTTTGGCTACGAAGATTGCCTCTCTGTTTTGAAAGCTATTGTTCACCGTCTCGTTATTTATCATTATGGAGAGGATCGTTGATTGTCAGCAGCAGTAGCTTATAAATGCTTTTACCACCAGCAGAAAAGCAACCATATACCTTGCGTCCTAGAATCTGTCCTGTAAATCATAGCTGTTGTTGCTGTTGTATGGTAGGTTGATTAGAACTGTTGAAGTTTCATATTAAAATTTCATACAATTAAAATATCAAATAAGCTCTACTGTGTAAGATGGGTGTGTGTGTGTGTGTGTGTGTGTGTGTGTGTGTGTGTGTGTGTGTGTGTGTTATTTATTTATATATTTAGGTATTCCCAGTATTTGGTGTTTGGTTTTAATCTTACGATCATCAACAGTTGTGCACTATTGCCACCATCGTCCTAGTCTGTGCCTTTATGTAGCTTTATATTCTTTTAGGCTTTACATTTTTGCAGGTAGTGTGAGATGTGATGAAGTGATGGACTCTATTTCGTTTAGTGCTTAGTAATATTGGTAAAACAAAATTCAGTCAACGGACCACAAGAACCTTCACAAACCATAGGGGTATTTCATTTAAAATTTAAGAAAATCGAAAACCTTTGAGCAGCATTCATTTAGCACATAGAATATGTAAGCCTTAAGTATGTTATATTTAGCACTTAGGTAATCTATTAACCATAAGTATGTTTCATTTAGCACATAAGAAAATCGAGAAACCGTGTGTTAAATTTACCACATAAGAAAATTGTTTAAGCTTAAGTATACTTAATTTAGTACTTAAGAAAATCGATTAACCTTAAGCATATTTCTTTGAATACCAGCCTTTCTCTGTTTAACCCTTTCAGCACGAGAACGTGTTTTATATATCAGTTTTCAGCTACATCGCTTATTTTTTCTTCAAATCTAAAGGTTAGGTATGGCCTTCATCAATGCCGTTATTACAAAGCAATAATATACATGCTAAAAGTGTCCTCTTACTGAAGGGGTTAAAGAAGGATAGTGGTTAGCATACAAGAAAAGAGACAGGGGTGTATAGGATTAGATGGTATGTAAGGGAAAAGATTTGTTATTAGCTCTATTAACCCGTTGTTAGATTATGTCTGACCATGAGAAGTTCGTTAAATGTAGTGAATCTCATTTAAGATACAATTGACCGTATGTTATTCACCTGACTCCATATTAGACACCTTTCGCCCAATTTGTATCCATTTGAACACAGTGTTAATCGTATTTGATCATATGTTAAACTTAAATCCATGTTAAGTTCATTTGATTTTTTTTTTTTTTAAGAGACCATGTTAGATCCATTTGACCCTTCGTTTTCTGTCGTCCCTCCAGCAAAGAAATATCTTTATTTGCCATCTCCATTTACTTCAAACTTGTACCCTCACCGCGTCAGCCTGCCTTCCCATTGTTATCATAGTGAGCCTGTGTGTCTGATCATTCGCCATTGGGTAACAAAGCGTTGGTGTGTTGTGAAGTTGGGTATTACTAGGAGTCACTTCTACAGTCGCTGCTTCTTTTTAATCTGTGTTCGTTGACCCTTCTAAGGGTGGCCCTGTGAACGGGTCTTTCTGGTTCACGTAGACTGACCAGGTACTCGTTACTCGTTTTAACCTGCCCCAACCAGCCCTGTGCAGCAGCACCAATGTATTCTATGCTCTTATACCGTAATAAGAGATAAGATCACATGGCAGATTCTGTCACACGAACATCGTGTTCAGAGCTTCCAGATATAGAAAATATATACAAAAACATATTGTATACGTGTCATAAAATACAGTTTAAATGACAAGTGAGTAAACATAAATGCAAATGAATTGTCAATAGACTTCTTGCATCCCACATTAGGCGCCGCCATGCATCTCTCACGTCACTCAGTTGCCCTCGGTCAGTGGTTTTAGATGCGAGTTGGGTAATGTACACTGCTTCTCGCCCTCCCTCTGCCCTTCCGTTAATCCCACCTAATTATTGGCATGCAGTTATATGAAATATATATTTTTATTTAGTTTGGTTGTGCATTTCAAAGGGTCTGGCAGATAATTATAGCGTACACTTTTTAAATACCAGTCTCGAAGTCTTCACAGCTGTTACCGATAACACATTACTCTTGGTGATTATGCTGTCAAGCACATGAACCATTAACACAAACAACAGTTACCATGGAATATGTATCTCCCCAGTGAAGCTTACCAAACTGGAATTTCTTTTCTTTTAGCCGAGATGTAATAATAATGATGATAATAATAACAATAATAATAATAATAATAATAATAATAATAACTAGATGACTGTAACCATCAGAGACACTGATCTCCACCTATGAGAATATTGCTGAACTTACGTTTTTTGTAATAACTCAAAAAACCTTTGGTCAAACTGTCACCAAAAAGTATAGAGACCTGGTCCAGGACCAGACAAAACATCTAGAGCTAAGAATTACCTTATTTATGTTGTGATTTTTCCTGTATGGAAGAGCAATTGAAAACTCGAAAAGTGGGGTGTCCGGAATATCGTTATACCACGCATGAATGACCTTTAAATTTTTTCATTACAGATATTTGGAAAATTTTACCACGGTATTTCCTTCCATGGTCATGTATCTATAATAATTTTGGAGTATGTTGAAGTTTAGAAATCATGATTTTTAGACATATTTGAACCTGTGACCTTGAAAAGTAAGTCAAGGTTACTGAAAGTGGATCAGTGTAATAGGGTCATGGTGCTGTACGTCCTCAGTAAGTATGATGTAAATCGGAGACGAAAAGTTACGGAACAATAATGGATGGGGGCGCCCATCATCCACTTACTCAGTGTAGAGCTGCCATAAGAACTCTACTCTGTGTGACAAGCCAAATGGTTTCCTGCACCCAGGAAACCATTCACTACGCTGGGTGGTAACCATATAACCGGGGTTTCTGGCAGGGTTAAGTGTCCCCCAGATTCCCCTATCCAAAATCACTTAATCATGGCAGTTGTTTCAGAGTCTCGGAGAGCCAAATACCCGCCTAGGGCCCCAACCAAATGGGCAGATTCGCATGGGCATGTGGAATGTGGAGGTGTGAATGAGGAGAGCAAGAGGGTGGAAGTGGTGAATGTGTTCAAGAGTGCGAGATATGCTGTGATGGCATTGTGTGAAACAAAGATGAAAGGGTGTGAGGTGGAGGAGTGGGAGGATGTGAAATGTGTAAGATCAGGCATGAATGGACGAGGAAGATTCAAGGAAGGAGTTGCGTTGTTGATGAATGAGGTGTGGCAGAGTGGAATGAGAGACTACAAATGTGTCAGATCGAGGTGTATGTATGTCAAGTTCAAGTTTGAGAAGGTGAAAGTGGCAGTGGTTTTAGCTTATGCCCCGTGTGAGGACAGGAGTGAGGGAGAGAAAGACAGGTTTTGGGATGAGCTGGATGAAGTAGTGGGACATATGCCCAGGAGCTATAAAGTGATCGTAATGGGTGATATGAATGGAAGAGTAGGCACTGGTCTTGAGGATAACATAAAAGGTTGTAATGGAATACCAAGAGAAATGATCATGGGGAAGCGACTGAAGGATATGTGTCAGGAGAGGAGGTTGTGCATTTGTAACTCGTATTTCAAACACAAAGATGCACATAAATATACATGATATAGTGGGAACAGGGATCGTGTTGAAAGAAGCCTGATTGATTACGTGCTCGTAGAGAGGTCGATGCTGGAAATGGTTGCTGATACGAGGGCCGTGAGAGGACGATGTGGTCTGTCAGGTCATATGATTGTGGAATGCAATTAAGAGCAAGCTGAGAGGAATGAGGTGGACCAGGAGAGAGGAACAGTCAGGGAGAAAGACTGAAAGTCGAGAAGCCGAGGATCAAAGAAATGGCAGATGAATACAGGACCAAAGTAGGGGGGGAGCTAGAATCAGTGAATTGGAATGAAATGGATCTGGACAGCCTGTGGAATGCATTTAGGAATTGCTTAGATAGAAATGCTAAAGCGGTGTGTGGTGTGGCAAGAGGAACAACAAAGAAAGGTACGGCATGGCGGGATGATGAGGTTAAGAGAGCAGTGGAGGAAAAAAGAGGGGCTAGAGTGTGTACAGGACAGAAGTTCAATTGAAATAAGAACTGAATATACTGAGAGCAAGAAGCACGTAAAGAGACTAGTGTAGAGGAAAAAGGAGTAGGTAAATGATGTTCTAGGAAGAAAAATGAATGCAAACTACTCTGAAAATAGGAAGTTATTCTGGAAAGAGTGCGGAAATGTAGAAGTGAAAGTGGAAAGAAATGTGATGGTGTGAAGGATGTAGGTGGTAGAATATTAACTGATGGGGATGAAGTAAGGACTAGATGGAAAAAATATTTTGAAAGCCTGATAAATGGTAATAGAGGGAGCAGAGCGGCTGTAAACATGATTGGTTTTGGGGGGGGTGCAGAGAAGGAATTTTCCATATAATTTTAATTTCCAGTTCTACTTTTTCAGCTTATGTTTCTTCATAATGTTTTCTTTTCCACAGACTTTAATTCCCTGTCATTTTTCGTCATTTCTTTTAATGCGATCCAACTTTTATCATTATAACATCCATTTTCTCCTATTTCCGCCTGTGTCTTACTTTATCATCTAGTATAACAATGATAGTATTATGATTCATTTGCTTCACTTCTTTGTGTTTGTATTTGGTAAGTTTCTACAGACCTTGTTCATTAAGAATCATAACTTTGACATCATCTTATACACTTTGATTTGTTATCACATAATCTAATACTGATTTTTTACCCGCGGCGATAGCCAGCAGGTCAATGAGTGGCAAGTGTTCTTCTTCTGCTTTTGGCAGATTTGTTAAAAGGAGGCCTTTGGAGACAAAAGCGATACTACAGTATATATGGTAATGACCTGGAGAACCCAAATTTATCATCAGCTGACACCTGAGGTGGCACCATCTAGTGACAGCTTTAGTAAAAGTGCATAATTTAATCCTATTGAGACATAAAAGTGGTCCCATACAGGGTTATTTGCATGGAGAATCCAGATTTGGTGTCAGATGACACCTGTGGTGGCATCATCTAGAAGCAGCTTTACCGGTAGTAAAAGTTAAGCCCAGTCCTTTTTACAGCAAACTGTTTGAAACAAAACCTCACTGCAGGTCCCAGAGCAATTCTACTCATGTTCATCATGATTTTTTGTTTACTCTGGTCCATTTTCCTAAATACTTGATTGTTCTGTATATGATTTCTCCAATGACGCTCACCATTTCAGTTACTGCCTTTTTCCTACTTCATTTTTGTTGTCTTTATTTCCCCTAAATCCATCACTGGCATTTCCATATTTTGCATTAAAATCATCCACAATTATATAGTCTTCTCCAGTCATTTCAGGGCTCTTAATATGCACTTTGATGTATTTAGACTTTTCTTGTATTTCCTCATTTGTCACTGTACCGTGTATTTTCCCATATAAACTTATTACATTTTAACCCATTAGCGCCCAGTGTCCGCAGTATAAGACAGAGCTGGGCATTTTCAAAAGTTAATAAAGAAAGGAACCTCAGAGTAGTGACCTATGAGCTTTGCGACTCTGAGCCGGTGGGCAGAGGGTAGTACGATTAGTACCAGCACTATCCCTCACACGGAAACCTTGAGAGCTAATGGGTTAAGCACTGGCAATCCATCAGTTTCATTTACCCATTTGCACCCACTGTCCTCAATATAGGAAGGAACGGGGTATTTTCAAAAGTTACCGTAGTAAAGAAGGGAACCCTGGGGTAGGGACCTACGAGCTTCGCAACTGTGAGCCGATAGGCGGAGGGCAGTACGCTTATTACCCTTCCAGCACAGTCCTTCACACAGGAACCCTGGGAGATAATGGGTTAAATCCCTTTTCTTTGTCTCCACTCATTTTGTAAGTTCTTCAATATTTTCATTATTATCACAAACTTTCACTGTATATTCCATACTTCTTTTCACCATAATTTTTATGTCTCTGCCCCATCTGCTTTCTCAGTTACTCCTGTATGATTTATACCCTTTTGTATTTGCTTGTTCATTATATCTCTAAAATGTTAGTTAAGCACTGTTATGTCTGGGTTAATCATGTTGCCTTTTCATTGTTTCTCAAAAATGTTTTAATTAATCCCTGCATGGATGCCAGACGATTTATAACGCGGCCATCCTCCCTGTGCGGGCATTTTTTTCCCAGAATTGATTTATACATCTCTAGAAATCACCTGATAGAAAGGAGTAGAACATAGGTTACGTTTGAATATTTTTTTTTCCCTAACCCATCTTCATTATAAGGCCATGAATATTGTAGAACCCTTAGTTTTGTTGGTGTAAACCTGACGTTCAACATAACAACAGTCAGTTTTAGCTGGCTTTGGGTAGAGTAACATCAAATATTGGTAACTGTAACCCTCACACCACTGAGCTTTATAGTATGGAGAGGCTATCTCTGCCGCGAGCGTGTGATTTTGGCCGCCGTATTGAAACACCTACACTCGTCGCTTATAATACAAAAACATATATGGATTGTGACTTTCTTTTTTTCTGGCCTAGTTCAACGAATCATGTGGGGTACATTTAACCAATGAGTATAAAACAACATCATAGGTTGCTGCAGTGCTGAATTTACCCTTTGTGGCACTAAAGCAGGGAAAGGTAATGGCAGAAAGGGAAAAGATAGTGTGGTATTAATGTTGAAATGAATAGTGATGTTGAAGCTGTTTTGTATCAAAGTAATGCTGTTGAAATGGTGTGGGAAGTCCTTAGACTATATTTGTCATGAAACCGAAAGTCCAGATTGATAAAGGCCGGAAGAAACATGGAAATATCTACACGAGAGTGTGAAAAGAAGTGAAGAGGACATGGAGAGAAAGACTGGAGATAAATGGGCCCCTTTTAATGGCCTCATTCATGCAGGGATACTTGGGCAGAATCTTCTCGCCCCATCCCAGGGGGCAGTAATGTTATAGAATTAGCAACAATATACTGTATATTTCTTGTGAAATGTAACGCCATCTCTTCGATGAATTCCTGTGCCCATTTTTGTATCTCTAAGCTGCACAGTGGACCATGGCACTATATTTTCCTGAATCATCAGCTGCTTTCAAAAACCCACAGAGCAGCTCAGTACAAAAACGCTGGCCTCAGACGTGGTGTAACATGGCTGCCGCTACACCAGCGCCGCCCTGGTGGCGGCTACATAAATTACGCGATGCTACCCATGAGAAAGCCTCTCCATACTATAGAGCTCAGTGCCTCACACCCTCAAAACATGTATCTGGGAGAAGTTCACAGACTTCCACCAGTTGGCAGGACCACTCAGTGCACTGGCCCATTGAAGGAACTCTGGAATGGCCAAGTACCTGTCATGGGACCGAAGACAGGTGTTTGTAAGATTTCATCCATTGCCCAATAATCGTGTAGGACATGCTTCTTTACACGGGCTATTATCATACTTAGTGCGAGCCACACATACATTTTCTTCACCTCCCCTGCTGTCCATTCTTTTATTTTAGCACTTTGGGACCGACACCTCAAGCCAGTGGACAGATATAGCCTGGTGAAAGTTTATCTCCTCCACCAGGTACTGCATAATGCTTGTTGCAAATATGGCTTGGAAGAAGGACAGGGTTGTTGGTTGTCCTCCCTCCAGGTGCTTCCTCTGAACACCTGCCCCTGTCACATCATTGGCAGGTAGGGTAGGCTGGAAGCCTTAACCCTCCACCCACACAAAAGTGTCAACCCTGCCGACGCCGGGGCTGCTAGGGCATAATCTAGCAGGAATAAGGCGCCTCTTGACACCACGTGCACGCCCACCGCCATGGGCAGGAGGTGAAGGGGAAGGAAAGGTGGAGGTGGGGGAGGATGCGGGTGATGACTCATCTGTAACGAGGACTCCATGAGGTGATGCTGGCCTGCCACGTGTTCAAGATGCGGCTGCAGACCTTGTTCTCCTCACATATGAAGGGCTAGGTTGTGGAGAAATGGCCCTTGAGGTGCTACGTTGTGGTGCTGAGGGTTGTGGCGGGGAGGGAAGGCGACCTTGTTACTCGGAGCGTGGTGGAGAGACGCGGCAGCGGCGTTTGTGGAGGACATGACCAGTGGCGTACCCAGAAAGTTGAAAAGGGGGGAGGGGCTTTTTTTAAAATCTTTTCAACTGTGCAGCCAATAACTTTGGCGAGCGCAGCGAGCCTGCACAGCTGGGGGGTTCGGGGGTGCGCTGTAAGCCCCTCCCCCCTGGAGAATATTTTGCATTTTGGCCAGTTTTTAAATCATTTTGAGGCCATATGGAATGGGTATATGACACAAGTATAGCATATTCTAAAGTCATTTTTAAGTACCCTGTGCCACTGAGTTATGATTCAGTCTTTCCAATAACCTTATACTACTAAAATTCAAACGCTTTTTTTTTTTTTATAAAACTTCAACAGAATAGGCAGGAATACTGGACAGTATGACAATATATATATATATATATATATATATATATATATATATATATATATATATATATATATATATATATAAATATATTGCAAAAGGGTGGGGCCATGGCCGTATGGCCCTCCCCCTCGGTACGCCACTGGACATGACCTTCATCGTCACCACCATCTGCGTCACTTTCCACACTTCCTGGTGCGACCACCTCATCAGTGACAAATACGTCAGTTTTGTACTTCTCTCCAATCTGAAGCATTTTCAGGCCCTTATCCGACGTGTCTGAGGGAGCAAGGGTGGGCGTACGTGACATGTCACGCTCCACGTGATAACTTCCGTTCTCAGAAGTTACTTCAGTGTTTGCTCAGTGTTCAAAGCTTTGTTTTCCTGCCTGAATTTCATCCTGTATAGGAATTTAAATGTCGATAAGAATATACTTTTTGATATTTGTTTTCGTGATATGATGACACTCGTGATTTGGACATTATTTTTAACTGTAGATTTTATTTTATGTAACAGTTCTCCCTCAGTATTGTTGATTTAGGATGTAGCGGAAGCATCAGTTGAGCGACAGGCTGTGCATTTCACCATTTTATTTATTTATTTTTATTTATTTTTTTGCTAAGCCTCAACTATAGTATACTGTGGTTTCCTCTCACGTAATGCAAGATATATTGTACACCGTAACAACACTCAATATTGCTTTTTGGTGTTGTTTACCTAAATACTGTTCTCCCCACTGTGCAATAAAGGAAATATAGCTAGACCCGGGCAGTTGCCAGATACCACTTTCTGGGGGAAAACTATTGGTAAGCGAGTCATCACTTCTTTGGGCGATTGTACTACTGAATGCCCTCCCAGTTTACCTTGTATCAGGCTGGTAGGCTTTACTCTGTGTCATCTAAAACATACCGTAGGTGCACACTAACACACGGGTGTCTGGTTCACACTGCAATATGTAATGTTCACAAGCTGCAGCCGGGTAATAGGGGAATGCAGAAACTGGCGAGATTATTTTTCTTCTCTTTTTTAATTATTATTTTGGGAGAAAGTTTCTTCACAAGAATTTTCTCTTGAATTGTTGCAGAAAGTGTACGAGGTCTGTTTTTATTTTTGGTACTTTTAGAAAATCAATTTTTTAGTGACATCATGTTAGGTTTAGTAGGCCTACGTTTCTTTTCATAACATTTTATATTCAAACAACTGTATCAGCTCACTCCCCTTGACGGAGGTTGTTTCTTTAAATATCAAAGTACTCTTTTTGTCACGAGTCATCCTCCCTCTCCCTCCAGTAATTAGAATACATCGCTAGTGTGTACACGAATTAAATCACAATTCTCAAACAGCTGCATCCTCTGCATCCTCCTAACAGCACAGGCACCTGTTTTGAGTTCTTACCATGTCATTATGATCATGGAATCTTTAAAAGCATGTACAGTAGATGTTAGTCTGTAATCATTATCTTAATCATTGAATCTTTTTGACTTTCAGTAATAAAAAACTAAGCATGCAGTCATAACCATGCAGGGTTTATCTCAATGAAGTCTTATAAATTATACATTTAATCATCAGTGCAGCATATAGTCATACAGTGTGTCATGGAGTCTTGTACTTCTTTGTTACTATACGGGCTATAGTTGTAAAAAATAAGTCTTTTAAGTTACGCTGTCTGTAATCAGACTTTTAAACACGCACTCATGTACATAAATAGACATAAAACTTCCCCCTGTATACAGATTTTGCAAAATGTTACACATCTTCGTATTCTGTGTGACTTTGGATTTCATAATGCCTCTTCCTTAGCAGTGCATTCTTCACATTGTACACATAATCCAAAAGTATCTGTACACTTCCCATATTTGCGTTCGGAAACACATGACAAATGATTTGAACATGATCCCCAGTCACTTCTCATTTACGTGCATGCCTGGTGGTGTTATCAGAACTTCATAACGCATGAAGTTTATACAACGTATGGAATAAACGTTCAGTCGTAACTACTTCCCTTATGAAGAGAATGCAAACAGCAGCTACATTCAGCTCACTGTGAAGCTATCAAGACCCCCCTCCCCCTTTTTTTTTACTGTGTACTTTTTTTTTTTTTTTTATGCACACAGTGTTGATATTAAAGTGATGCAAGATACAAAGGAATGATGATAAGATGTAATATAAAAATAAATCGCCAAGGAAGAAATGCTGCAAAGCCAGTCACTTCCTAGCCCCCCCTCATCTCATCTCAACTTACCCTGGCAGCGTCCCTCTGGCTTCACATCATCGCATTTGTACACTTCACACAACCATATTCGTAAATAAAGATATACACGGAAGCGGTCGTTTTCATATCCTCAGAGAGTTGTGTGGGTATTCCTTGGACTTTGTACGCTACACAACCGAATCGCTAAGTCAGCATGAAAGCATTTGTTTATGGCCAAAGGTAGTCAGAGGACCAGTTTAACTATTAACCATGGATCCTCGTTCCTGTCACATAACTAAGGTTCACTAAATTTCATGCAAACATGACAGCATTCAAGTAGTGAGAGTGATTCAGTTTTGTGGGATGAAAACGACCTGACTATTGTGAAGAGGTACAGAAAGTGAGGCTGTGAGAGGATGCTGCCTTAGTAAGTCTGTGTGGAGGTCTTACTGGAGTGTAGTGGTTGTTTACAATGTTAAGATGTTCAGGTATTTTTCTATTGCATCCCCCTTGGTTGTCCTGTGTCTGTGTGTTTAGCCATGAGGTATCTTTCACACTGAGAACACCAGCTGTTATTGCGTTGTGGATGGCCTGGAGTTGGGAATGCCGTGTAGTAGATGATACGAAGTGCTTATGTACAGAAAAATATGTGCAGATAGTAAAACAGATGAAGTGAAGTTATGAATTCAGGGACTTAAATGGTCAGTGAATAAGAGTCTGGTCCATATCACTGGACATGGCCTGGTTATATTAGTGCCGCCCCATGAAATTGCTCTACAGCACCACCTTTACTTGTACACAACCCATGTAAAAAAAAAAAAAAAAAAAAGAATCGACCTGTTTCTGCAGACCCATCATCGTTTGCATTTCATGGTTATTGGAGCACCTCAGTATGTAAGCATAAGACCGAAATATCTTTAAATACATTAATTTGAGACTTAATTTCACATTTTCCACACTACTGCAAGTGGAATTTATTGTGTTTTCACTTGTGTATAATGTTAACAAAAAGTAATCTTCATATGATTTATATGTATTCCTGTAAACTGTTGTTAGGTGAAAACCTAATCATATGTGTATTAGATCATGTTACTATTTTATACTGCTCTTCATTGTAAAGCCTGCTAATATATAAATCTCTCTAAATACTGTACCTGTCAGTGCTGTGGTTCCTATACAAAGTCTTGTTGATGCTACTAAGACAAAAATCTCTAAATACCTATGTCAGTGCTGTGGTTCCTATACAGTGTCCTTTTGTTGTTGGTTTGCATTGTGCACTACCTTCTTACTGGGCAGTGGCCCTATTTAGAACACTTGATTCACATTCATATGAGCTTGGGGTCACAAACACGAGTACTGAGAGAGTGCAGCACCTACACCCACCAGTTGGTCTAAGGGCTGATCATTCAACTATGCCTAGTGACCTTGATCGTTTAGCCAAATACAGGACAGTCACCACACTTTCTGTACAACAGTTTGGTATGCGATAAATCGATAAACGATGAAGTAAGTATACCCAGTTTTGAGTTAATGATTGCGAAACTTCCTTGTACAGTAATTGTGGTAGCTGCGTATGAGAATCCCGACAGTCAAACATTCAAGCTGAGTTGGCCAACCAGTTTTTATATTCACTGGGATTGTCCCTCGTTGTGTTTCGTGCGTCCAAGACCATTCCAATAAAACACTGCTGCTGTCACCAAATAACAGTGCAAGAGCATAATGAATAGTGCAGTGTGCATTGTTAAGTGGAATGATAACTTTTTGTATGTGAAATGCTGAAACATGTGACTTGGAAATCATTGTCTGGCAAGGATCGTCCAGGCCCTCCAGCTCTCCCTCAGCCTTGGGTGAAACCCATGGTGATGACTGGGACGGTCTAGGACATACTTCAGGTGGGTGCTAGAAGTATTATTTTGTTGCTAGGTTAGTGGTCCTCGACCTCCAACGTGTCCCCATTGAACCAATGAAATATCTACTTCGCTAGGCTATACTATAAATCATTATGCGATGAGTAACCCATTGCAGACTGAGGCATGACTGTATACCCTCAGTGTATGGACATTTTGAGTGGAAAGGTTAACCCTGACCCTGTCCAGTAAATGCGAAAAAAAAAAAAAATTGTGCGAGAAATCTAGGAAGTTGACCCTCATCCGTGGCCATCCCCCCCATAGTTCCATTGTTAGACCATGTAGACAAAATCACCCCACCTAAAATAAACAAACATTCTTTTCATAGAATTCTTTTTAAAAACAAATTGCCAAAATCAACATAGCTGAAATTATGGGCCATGCAATTGTCTGTTTACACTCGATCAAATGCCCCTCCACACACACACACACCACTCACCCCCTGCCTCTTCTCTCACCACATTTCCACCACTCACTGTGTACTTTTTCTTATTTCAGCTAAGTTTTGTTACTTTATGCAATCAGAATAGTTTTTCACCTACCTCTAGTGTCTAGGTAGAGTCATCACCTGAATATACCCCGTGCCCTGACACTCGGACATCGCTCTGCCCCCTGTTATGGTAAGTGACACCATTTAACTGCCACTTTGTACACACTAATTAACCCATTTTTATGTACATTGAGGTTGCTAGAGGTTGTATATGTACTACAATAATCTTAGGTATGATCAAGAGAGATGATGGTGGCGATCATCATCCACTCACTTGTCGAAGTCTGTCTACTTCTTCATTCATCTTTATCATTCTTTTTCTGTGTCTGCTCTCCTCTTTTCCTGTTTCTCCCATCTTTCCTGTCACTTTTTATTACGCTTCTCTCCTTTTCAGGTGGCTTTAAATTGAGTGACAAGCCTAATGGTTTCCTGTAAGCCAGGAAACCATTTACAGTGCTGGGTGGTAGCCGCATAATCAATCCTTATGTGTTCCCTACGTGTCAGCAAGTGGGTTTGCGAAGGGTTAGTGCCCCTCCCCTTAAAACAACTGACTCAAAGACAAACGGCCACCTCTTATGGGATTGTGGCGTCTGGTTGTAGATGGATCAATATTTACAGTGGCATCATAGAGTGTTACTGGTCGTAAAGTGTGACCTCAGGGATAAGGGACTGAATAGGAAGACTGCCAGACATCGAACAGTTTGGAGTGCCACCATTACGTGACGAAGGCCGACACATGCAAGCATGTTGGAGCCTTTATAAATGATACAAACGAACGACCAGTATGTAAACAAGTCTCTCGGCTGTGCAAGGTGTGGGAAAATTAAGAATTTTACCAAAATATTTTGGAAAAGCTCCCTTACTTAGTTATGTCCCCTCGATCGTTTTTAGCACGTTAATTTGAAGTGAAGCAGGATTCAGAAGCGAGGAAAGAGGAAGTACTAAAGTGGGGAGAACTATCACAACAGCTTGCTAAGTGAAATGGATAACACACAGGTATTCACACATTAAATCCCCCAGAATCTTTGTTCCATCTTATAACTGAACTGTCTATATACTGTACAGTATACAAGTAGTTGTTGCTGTTTAGCCCCAGTCACGCCTGGCCCAACAGATATGCCAACTGCAGGTAAGCAACTACCTCTCTTCTGGGCATCCCATAGTTTCCATACACTATACAGTACATACAGTATGGTAAAAACTGATGCTGGCAAGGTGACATGGCAACATCACTGCCCTCCCTTCTGTAGCCCTAGAGGATCATGGTGGACTGCAGAAGAACAACTTCCACCTAAAACCTAGAGTTCCATGTTCAGATGAGCCTTGGGCCACAATAACACTAAATAAATGCCTGTGGATGAAGGTTTGACACAGCTGGACAGCATAGTAGTAGCTGCAACCCTTGGTTCAGTTCATCAGAACGAGAAACTGTTGGACTACAGGCAGAAACTGTCCTCTTCCTGCAGTTAACCATTCACTTCTTGAGGAATAGGAAGGGAGTTGAGGGACTTACAGCCCGTAGTAGAGCATGTTTTACAACTGGTAGTAGAGCAGGTCGGTTACGTGAGTGCCACCGCATGAAAGTCTTTGAAAAGGATGCAGGGTCGTAGTATTATCTGGCCAGGATTGTTCAGGGCAGACTAAACATGCCATATCCCTATCGTGTTGCGGAAGCGATTCAAGGGTATTGTACTCCACTTTAACCTAATTCGACCGTGACAGTTAAACGCTAGAATGTGGTACTAATGATGAAAAGCCTCAGCACACCACCGCAGATCACATACAACACACCATAAAATGACAGTCCACATCAGACTATACTACTATGAACTACTCACACCACAAAGAACGAAAGACACCACACCCGCACCTACACCAAAACCACGTAGCTGTAGACCTTGACTTAAACGTGGAGCAAAATACAGATGCCGGATGTTTAAAATCCGAGTCTACCCATCATTAATTTATTTTCATTTCGAAGACCACTTCCACATGAAGCCCTCAAAAATCTGTTCCACTGCGGGTCATTTATCCGCACCATTACCTTCAAACTCGAAGATGATCGGATTAAATTTGACTGGTAATACGGCTGCCAATGTCATGTGGCCCGATACATGATGCTAAGAACCCATTAATCAGTATTTCCCATGACGCCGTTTTATACTGTCGTAGGAGCAGTAGTTCTCAACTAGTTTCAGGCCATGGCCCACAGGACCAATTAAAAAAAAATATCGTGGACCATTTCATTTTTGAGTAATGATAAATAAAGCATAGACAACAAACATTTTTGGCTAGAAATATATTTCTAACAAAGAATTTCGAGAAATGATATAAAATAGTAGACACGTGACATTTTGGTCTGAAATATATTTTTTCCAAACATAATTTCCAGGAAATACATGAATACTTCTCAAACATTTTGCTGTTAAATTTATTTCTAACAAACAGAATTTTGAAATTAGGAGTATACAACCAGCATTTTTCTTTGCAACCAGACTTTTGGATTCTCTTCTCACTGACAAGCTCTTTAATGTTAGGAGTGGTACTTGGTAATGCAAAATGAATATCGCTTTCCACTGCAAGCCGATTCCTCTGTTTGGACTTAATGTGCAGCAAACATGAAAATCTACTCTCTCAAATGGAAGTTGATGTAAATGGCAGTAGACATCTGACTGCATATGTTGACAGATCTGGGTATCAGTCATACTGGAATAATCAATAGGATTAATACAATAAAATGAATGGCCAATTATTTATTTTTGATAAAATATTTCGTACTGAATTTTCAATAAATTAAAAAATATATGCCCCAATCTTCAGTTTATTACCAAATATAGTGAACGTCCTGTGGACCACCCAAAAAGTCACCATGGACCACCAGTTGAGAAACACTGCCTTAGAGGGTACTCCTGTGGAAGATTGTGTCGGGGTGATAGGAGTAAAAACTGAGTTTTTGAAGTATTAAAAACAAGATTACTTTTACTTCAGCCAGATACGAGCCAAGTCAGATTAGTATGTGATAGTTATGTGATAAAGTGTGATAATGTGATGTGATGTGTGATAGATGTGATATGTGATAGATATGTGATAGATATGTATGATAATGTATGTGATAGGTATGTGATAGATAAGTGATAGATGTGATAGATTTGTGTGATAGATTTGTATGTGATAAGTAGGCTTGATAAGTATGTGCTAGAAATGATAGATAAGTGTGATATTTGTGATAGTGTTATAGATGATAGATATGTGGTAGATAAGTATGTGATTGATGCTTGTGATTGATGCTTGATAGATGCTTGTGATTGATGCTTGATAGATGCTTGTGATTGATGCTTGTGATTGATGTTTGTGATAGATGCTTGTGATTGATGCTTGTGATTGATGCTTGTGATAGATACTTGTGATAGATACGTGATAGATGCATATTAGATACATGATAGATAACTATGTGATGTGATAGATTAGCATGATATACAGTATATTGGCATGATATATAAACATGTGATATGAGCATAGTATATAATATAAGCATATGATATGTAAGCGTGTGATGTGCAATTATGTAATATATAATATACGCTGTTGACCACATTCAATGGCATATGGGGCCAATAAATTGTTTGAAAAAAAAAAAATGCAATATTTTCACAACGCAGGCCCTTGTTAATGGAGGTCCTATAGCTTTTTCACTTTAACTTGACCAAAAATTAATCATAAAAGATCATTTGTAACTGTAGAATATGCCATTCAAATAGCACTGTACTCTTGTGATGTTAATCTGATCTAAAAATGCCATCTATCCATCTTGAATGTTCACTTGTGGAAAACACATTGGAATGATGCTAGTCACAAAGAAGTGCTGTAAAAAAAAAAAAAAATGTAGAACCATAATGTCATTTTCTGCTGCTGAACTGTGAAATAAGATTCAAAGAATTTTTGGCCAGGTTGAAATAATTACAATATAGCAATTAATGAACACTATTAAAGAACTGTTATTTATTTTTAAGTAATCCTAGCAATGCCAATTTTTAGGACATTTTTAAAACCAAATATATTTAAGGATCCTTTATTTTTCAAACTATTCCTAAAGCTTTACCACACGGGCTCTGCAGCTCCATGTCTTCATATATTCTCATGTTTGTATGGCAAGTAACTGGTCCAATATGCAACACACGACTGTTTGTATTGATAACTGCTTGTTGATTTTAGATTATAAAACTTGTGTAGAATAGTATGTTACGTGGGTCGGCCTTGGTCACCTGATGGTAGTTCTCGATGCTGCTCAAGCTCTGGCAGCCTTTTTGTTGTCCCTTAATCCTAATGTCACACTATGGCCATGTCCCATGTCTTTTGGTCTGGCTCTTGCAACACTACCCGACATGCAAACTTATTTTCCACACCTATTTGTCATTCTCTCATGGCCAAACCATCAGTCTAGCCCTTATCACACCACCAGTAGTCCCTTTCTTCCTCTAAACTCCTCAGTCTTAAACTTAGCCCCCTCAGGACACCCTTTCAGGGACGCAGTACATATTTTAATTTCTGTACGTTTGAGCATACGAACATCCACCTTTACTGGCCAAGTCTTGCAACCATACAACATTACTCCTTACACATGCCACAAGCATAGAATTTAAGGGAGCTGCCTAGACACCTGAGTCAGCTTATCTACTGATGACCCTGCCAACGTATCCTGATCTATGCCTTCCATACCCACCTTGATTTTAACCATTTACGATTGCCACTGTACCAATGTTCGAAGCTCCCACAATTCCTATCAGACCAAAACTTATACTTTAATCTCTCCTAATCATATGAAAGACCTGTTGTCCTAAATGAAACCTAATGTCCTAATTAACCTGTGGAAGATCTGTTTAAAAGAATGGAAGACCAGTGCCAGTGTGGTAAATTATTTGTACTGTTTTTATTGCTAAATTTTTGAGTCTGCCTTCTAAAATACTATTACTAAGAAAGTTGATTCAAATTTCCCACAGTTTTTCAAGTTCACTATAGCTGGTTTTTCATATGATTGAACTAGCCCAGGCAACGGATTGTGAATGTGGTTGCGATAAATTTAGTGACTGCAATAAGGTAGGAATGAGTCTCCATGGTTACTAGACCTATTTCATTGACATTCTCGTAGGAGTAGGATAGATGAGATGGAGGGGGAAGAGGAATGAGAGATGGAGAAGAAAGATGGAGAGTGGGAGAAAGAACTGACAGAGGATTGAAGGTGAGAAGACCAGAGGGCGAAAAAGAATGGTAGAGGGATGAGAAAGGTGGAGGTGGAGTGAGATATGAGATTGAAGGAGGAGGGAGAGGGGGAGGAGAGATTGAGAGAGGAGAGACGAGACTGAGGGATGGGAGAGAGGGAGAGATTAGGGAGAGATTAGACTGAAGGACAAGAAAGAGAGGAGACTGAGGGAGATGGGAAGAGAATGGATGGAAGTTGATGGAGATGGAGAGAGGAGAGATGAAGGGATGAGAGATGGAGAGAGAGAAGAAATAGATGGAAGATTAGATGGAGTATATGAGGATGATGTGGAGGAAAGAGCAGCCTGATGGCGTAGAAGGACGGGGGAGACCGAGAATTGGATGAAGGTATTCGAGTTGGAGAAAGGGTAGCCAGATGACGAAGGGCAGGTTGACATGGAGGAGATTAGTTTCTGGTTACCCATTTCCTGGATTAAGGCTACAGACAGTTGAACAGATGCTAAGATTTAAAATATTTTGTGTTTACCATATTTACAAAATATAGAACCATTCTCGGTAATCCGTTTTCTCTGGTCCAAAAGGTAAGATTACGCGTTTTCTATGGTCCATAAAACCGAGGTTAATAATGAAGGCATATTGCTAACTGGCCCTTTTCTTGCTTCCAGAATGATTTATATATTTTTCTCTTCTTACCATTAATATTATCGATCAGACGATGGGTTTGTGTCGCTGTAAAAATTTTTCGAAAGGTCCCGGATGTTCTGCTCGGCGGAGCCTGGCAGCCATTTTGTGAGTGATGACAGTGGGGGGGATGCTGGGGATGATGCTGGTGTTCAGGGAAGAATTGTTGTCATTGGATGGCAGGACGTCCAAAAACGGGCCAAAAAGTCTTCAAAGATTCCCAGGAGCAAGAGGGAAGACGGTGACGTGAAGTGTACATCGCAATAATGGGTCTAGACCAGTCAAGGTAAGCGTCTGTTCCGTCACTTGGACGGCCCCATACCTAGAGCGAAAGTTTAAGATGAATAATATTTGTGAGGATGAAATGTAGGCTCTTACGATATTCCTAAGTGTGATTTATTCAGTTTTGGCAGTGAATTTTGTGGCAATGTGGTTTAGATTTAGCTTAACATGGGTAATTGTTGGGGGCCCGTGGTTTACCTGATGTGAACCCCGTGGATTGCAAGCTTACCTTTTTTTTTTTTTTTTTTGTAGACCTCCCTACTTTTGATGGATCTGTTATTATTCTTATTTATTACTGTGCTTATTGTTATTGCCATCAATCAGACGCTGGTTTTATGTCGCTAAAAAAAAAATTTCAGGTCCCGGATATTTACCTGGCGGAGGAGGTGGCAGCCATTTTGAGACAGTGATGATCCAGCCGTTGTTTTCACGTCATTTTTGTGGGTCATCGGATAGCAAGACGTCAAAAAACGGGCCAGAAAGACTACATCGGTATTCGGGATCAGGATGGAGGACGATGACATCAATTGGACATCGAAGTAATGGGTATAGGTCGCCCATGAGGTAAGCGTTTGTTCAGTCATTTTGCTAGCCCATACCTAGAGTGAAATACTTCGATGAATTGTTTTTTCAGATGAAATACTGGTTATGATATTTTCTAGTATGATTTAAGGCGCGTTTTTGTGAGGCCTGAGGCTCAAGCCTGGCTTCGCTCTTTGGCTTAAGCCAAAGTGGCCCCGCAAAAACAGTACTCGAGCCGTACTGACGAATGTAAACAAACACCCCGGTCAGCTGACGACGCAAAGCAGCATGGCAGATATTGGAGAATCAGATATTTTCGATCTAAGCAGTAGTTCTTCCCTCCAGATGGGAACTTTTCCGTTGTTTGCAGACACACAAGAGCCTGCAACTGTTGTGTCCACTCTTGTAGAGGAATACACGAGCCAGGTCACTGCGTTGTCGTCTTTAACCCTTTAACCGCAGGTATTGTTTTGGTCTGACTGTCCTCTCCCGCGGGGGTTTCAGCCAAATGTAGACAAACCTTTAAACCTTAATAACTCTGCACAGAATAAAGCTAGGGAAAAAAATAAGGTACCATTAGAAAGTACTAACCTTCAGCTTTCCATTGATGTAGGTTTCATGACTTTGTTGACTTTCACAGGACGGGCAGAGCCGTTAGAAGTGAGGGGTGTGAAATAACTATTTTACGCCCCACACACCAGTACCAAATGCCAACCACTCTCTCATAATAGTAATATAAACATACATGAACACTGTACATACGATAAACACCCACTCTGTGTTCACTGAGGTAGGTAAAAGGCACTTCCCTGTGGCTGCGCCCGCTCTTCACTGCAGCTGCGCCTCACTTCACTGCGGCGGCACCCGCTCACTGACGTTTCAGGCGATCTTTTCATTATTTCTAACTTCTAATATTATTTTACATATAATCTGGGCAATATACATATTTACACTGCACTTATTACTATATTGCGTCACTGTCGCATCACAGAATTACACGTGCCGCATAATTACCCAAGTGCCGCAGATTCTCTTATTACAATATCACTTATTATACTGGCCAATATTTACATTATTTTCTAGGCAAAATATCCCTTATTACTACATTATCCATTATACAATTATTGGTAAAGCACGTCACTGTCGCATCACTATCACTGTCACTTTCAGTGTTTACTCAGAGAGTGGTACTCGGCAAAGCACGGAGTTACACATAGAGCGACTTGGCATTCCAGGCACTGGTGTGTGCTCATTTTTCTCGTCCGATGCCTCCGTGTGGTGTTATGACATACTCTGCAGCGGCCCTGTGACAACCTGCCGCCTGCTGTAAGAGGCAATTTCACAAGCTGGTGCCGGCTCATGTAATTGCGGCACTCAAGACGGTCAGGTTGTGTGTCAGAGTGTCGCCTCGGGATCAATGCCGTCACCTGACCAAATCGTGCAAGCAGCTGCTGCACGACAGTCTTGGAAAACTGTCTCAGTGATGGTTGCCTTATGCCCCCGACTTGTGTCTTGTAGAGAATGAAGGCGTTGAGCATGCACATATCGAGCATGTGCAGGCAAGCCTTCCTGTACCATCGGGTGTTTCTCCTGAGACAGTCGATTTCGCCAGTCATCATATCAGACTTATCAACAAGTCTCATATTGACATTGTAATCAGTGACGGCATCAGGCTTCATGATTGGCTCTCCCGTCCTGTAGCTGACCTTCCCAGTTCTCTGCAATTCCCCCTTGTGGATGGTGCTGATCATATTCACGACCTTCTTGTCATGCCACCTGATCGCCAGAAGCTTGTCTGACTTCTTCAGGTGAACATCTTCCTTGGATGATGATGATGCTTCGGGGAAACTTGGCCACTCTTTCCTATAGCTCCGTACTGTGCCAACAGTGCCAATGCCGTGTTCAGCCAGGTATTTGGAGAGTTTCGGTGCTGTGTAGTAATTGTCTGTGTACAGCACATGATTACCACCAAAATACCTCTCCATCAGCACTTTTACAACGGAGCCAGAGAAGCCAAGGGGGTCTTTCCTGTTCACGTCCATTGTACTAGCAGAGTAGATGACAAAATCCAGGATATACCCCGTCTCACAGTCACACAGCACAAAGAACTTTATCCCAAAGCGGTGGCGTTTGCTGGGGATGTACTGCATGAATTTGAGACGTCCTCTGAACAATACCAGGGATTCGTCTATGACGACTTTCTGCATAGGCCGGAAAAATCGCATAAATCGATCCCTAATCCTGTTGAGAAAATCCCTCACTTTCCACAAAGGGTCAGTTTGGGACGGGTTTGCATTATCAGCGAAGTGCAGGTATCCTAGCAGCTGTCGGAACCGATCCCGTGACATATACTTCCCGAATATTGGGATAGTAGTAATGTCATCCACGAGCCAGTACTCCTCCAACTCATGTCTCTTTATATGGGGCATCAGAAACATTAGTGCAAAAAACTCATACAGCTCTCTGATTCCGACAGGCAACCACGACACTTGCTTTGATGAGCCAATAGGTCCCAGCCCTTCTGCTGCACACTGAGCTGCATACCTATTGGTCTCATCGCTGACATGCTGCACGATTTCATCATCCATGAAGGCCAGAAAGTAGTCAACAAAGTCATCTCCTGCGTTGCATGGAAAGGCAGGCTGTATTCCAGCATTTGTCATATCAAACGGCGGATTGTGTGGCTGAAAATCTGCACCGTCAGACCAAACAAATGCATCAACCTTCCCTGTGCGTGGTTCAGTGGAAGTGGCAGGTTGCATTGCACTCGTTTCCCCGTGAGAAGGAGCTGAGGTGGAGGCAATGGGTGAGGCAGGAGGCGAGCGGGAGGGGGGTGAGTGCGGAGGCGGTGAGTGGGGGGGTGGCGAGGGTGAGGGAGCTGAGCGGGGGGCAGGCGGGGGGGTTTCTGACCTGGTGCGTGGTGAAACTTGACCCTTTCTACCCCGCTTATCACCTCACTTATCGCCCAGCTTTGCCCTCCAACTGCCACGCATCCCCTTTGTTCTAGGCCGGCCTGCCTTCCCTCGCTTTGCAGGCTCTGGGAATTCGTATTCCTCAGATGTTGTAGACTGAGGAGAGGGCACGGCAGATGATGATGATGATGTGAGGGCAATAGGGCTAGGGGAACGGGAAATTGATGGGAAATGCTTACTAGGGCCTGGTGTGGGAGACGTAAGTCTGCGCTTCACTCCCTTCCCACGTGCAATACCAGATTTGCCCGTAGGCGCCTTCCCTTTCCCAGAGTAAGTTGGGGGTGGTGGGGGGAAACAACATGATCACTTTCATCACTGTCACTATCAATGGAAAATGGTTCACCACCAATCACTGCCAAATCGTCACTGCTTGCTGTGAGTGTGTCACTTTCACTGCCACAATCAAGAGTAGTACTTACTGTTTTGTCCAGCTCAGTTCTAATTTCAGGAGTGCTCAACCCCTTCTGCCTCGCCGTCGGCAGTTCCTTCACCGGTGTAGAGGTAGAAGGAACACTAGCACTAATCACTTTCGAGGAGGAAGTGAGCGACGATGAGTCGGGACGGAGCGCCATTCTCACGCACAGAGCTGGACAGATACTGACTGATGCGGGTCAGGGCAGGGGTGGGGGGGGCCCCCTCTGGGTTGGAGGAGGGAGGTGTGGGATGGCTGGCGTGAAAGAACTCGACAGCTACTCTTGCGTGAGACACTTTGCGCGCAGGAAAAACGCGCGGTGTTCAAAATATTCATGATCATTCCAGAATGACACCCGCGGTTTGGTCCAGTTTTGTCAATGTCATTCTGGAATGACACCCACGGTTAAAGGGTTAATGGCAACAGGCATTAGGTACATAAAGCAGCTGTGTTAATCACTGGAAAGATGAAGGGCATTATATAAGGAAAGCTTTAAATTTACAAACTTGGGGTGCTTGTTGAGAACCCTAGGAACAAGGTACTCTCAGTGACAGTGTATGGGAAAGACAGAACTCTTATTGATATTATGGTGTAGTGGTAGCAAGCTTAATAATAATGCTGGAGACAACACATTTGTGACCATCATGTTTGTAATGTGGTCAAAAAGTTATGTTGTTGACGGTAGGAAACAACTGGAATCATGGACTGTGAGCATTGCACCTTGAGAGTAAATGTAGAAAAGAGAAAAGTGATGGTTATTGAGAGAGAAGGTTACTCCCAGTGCTATGTTGCAGTGAATTGAGAGAGACTGGAATTGGTGAAAGAGTTCAGTTACTTGGGTACAGTGATAGAAAAGAGAGGAAAATGTGCAAAAGAAGTTGAAAGTAGAGTGACAAGGAAAAGTAGCTGGTGCAATGAAGGCCTTGATAAAAAACAGAGGATTGAGAGTTGCAGCTGCATGAGGCTTACATGAAGGAGTGTTAGTGCCAACTTTAACATGAGACTGCAATGTGGCATGAAAATGAAAAGTCAAGAGTGAGAGCAACTAAGATGAGACTGCTAAGAAATGTATATGGAGCACCGAAGGTGGATAGATACGAATTAATGTGATTCGTGAAAGATGTGGAGTGAGGAAGTCGGTGGACACCAGAATCGAAGAGAGTGTACTGAGTGGAGAGAATGGATAACAATAGAGTGCTGAAAAAGGTATAGCTGAGTGAATTTGAAGGAGGGAGGAGGTGAGGTAGGCCAAGGAGAAGGTGGAGAGATATGGTGGATGAGTGTGAGGAAGAGAGGTTTGGAAGTCTGTGAGGCTAGGGAACTGACAAGAGATCGAGCTGGCTGGATGGATGTTGTGAGGAGAAGTGCATGATCAGGGATTTGGCACCCCATTTTAGCGTGGTATCGTCAGGATTGAGTCTATTGGATACGTTTGTGTGAAGCTACAGAACATGGTGAATGTTTTTAGCGTATCCGATAGAGCCAGGATTCTGGGGGCTTGAATGATGAACGTATGGAAGTATAACCCATTGGATTGGGCAAATTTGGGCTGTCTGGACGTTGCCACTCCTCACTATGCCCTAGGGTGGGAAAGGAGGTCCTATTTCTTGATACTTCCCAAGTTGACCTGTCAATGAAGTTTCAATATCTAACACTGAAAATGCTTGGAAACTGTATATAAGCTCATAATTTAATATTTCATACTGAAAGTATTATTGTGATTATTATTATTATTTTTTTATTTATTTTTTATTTTAATTTTTTATACAGACAGGAATTTAAATGATATTCAGAGTTTGCCAGAAGTGCAGATGTCAGTTATAAAGTTCCATAAAATCGTAACACAATTATTGTGTTTTTGACACCTGGAAACGTAATAAAAACATCGTTGAAAATACACACTCTCCCAAACTCATCTGCCAAGCCTGTAATAAATCGTGTAGTACACAGCATACGGTTGTGACCTGCTCACCGATGCAGATATGCTACCATTTCCACATTAACTCCCAGCTTTCTGACATCAGCATAACATTCAGTATGGTAGCAAAGTAAATGGAGTATGATTCTGAAAAATAACAATCATTATTTCTAGCAATCTCGGTGTCTGTCACTGAGAAATGATTTTGTTAACTGTATCATAATGTTTGACATTAGGGGAATTAAACAATCCCTGCCAGACTAATGTAAATACATGAAAACAGACTCATGTACGTACATTACAACAGGGGTTCCACATGTCTCCCTCCACCTTCATTATATACTTGACCGCTGAACCATAGACTACGCACACGCGCAAATGCACGTGGTGTAGTACGTACACAATCACATGAACAGGTACATTAGTTCATCCACAGTGTCAACAGACATTTCATAAACTTGTGATTTTAGATGGCCCTACAGGTAGACATCAACGGGATTTAGGTCAGGGGATCATGCTGGCCAGGAGATGAGACCGCCATTTCCTCTCCACCTGTTGGGAAACTGGGCATCAAGATATTCCCGTACAGTCATGCTGAAGTGCGCAGGTGCACCGTCGTGCATGTACCACATGCTTCTGCACCTTGCTAGAGGTACATATAGTAATGGCAGTAAATCATGCTTTAAGAAATCACGATGCATAGGGCCTGTTAGGCGACCAGGAAGTACATGTGGACCTATGATATAATCACCACAGTAATTATGCTGCACTGTACATGGATAGAACAGCGATGCTAATATCTTCTCCACCATGTAATATAGGGATTGGCCTCACCCCATGCATGCATTTTGTGACTACTGAACATTCCTGTTCTTGTGAAAGATGCCTCATCTGTGAACAGCATCATGCTAGAAAAATCTGGATTGAGTGCTGTTTGGTCTAGAAACCACTGACAGAAATCTGAGTGTTGGGGAAAGTCCTCTGGAGTAAATACTGAACTCTCTGAAAAAGGTAGGGATGAAGGAGCTGTTTGTGAAGTACAGTACAGGTAACTCGCACGGAACACGATCTCACGGAACGCGCTCGCAATTATACACGGTCAGGGCTGGGATACATATAAGACAACGTAAGATTAAAGAACCATTATGAAAACTACAAATTAACGCAGAAGAGGCCTTTGAAAGATCAAATCCTCGAACGTCACTGCAGCGCGCGGTTTGTTTTGATTATGTAACGATCTAGGCGGGACCTACTGAGGGAGAGAGAGAGAGCGTGTTTAAACATATGGCGGAGAGAGACCCCCTAATACTCCCACAGGGACCAGTGGATGCAGCCAGTGCAGAGACTCCGGAGAGAGTTTTGTTTTATCCCAATTTTCGTTGCCAGCAAGCACTGCTGCAGTAGAGAGGATTTTCTCTTATTAATATAAAACACTAATTTTGCATAATAAGAGGATTTTTAAAATAATTGTTGGTGTTGGGCTACTTTTGGGCTGGTTTTCAGTTGGGTTTCCACGGGCAGAGCATGGTGCGACTTGGCAACCCTGTCAGTGAGTGAGACATTCCCGAGTACAGTAGGACGTTATCCCATGCTCCGACTCCTTTGCTCTGTGAATAATGCCTAAGCGATCATCTAACAGTGCTGTTGAGGATGGTAAGCCTAAAAGGTCTCTTAGTGCTCTGACAGTTGCTGAGAAAGTGAAAGTAGAGAGGATTTTCTCTTATTAATATAAAACACTAATTTTGCATAATAAGAGGATTTTTAAAATAATTATTGGTGTTGGGCTACTTTTGGGCTGGTTTTCAGTTGGGTTTCCACGGGCAGAGCATGGTGCGACTTGGCAACCCTGTCAGTGAGTGAGACATTCCCGAGTACAGTAGGACGTTATCCCATGCTCCGACTCCTTTGCTCTGTGAATAATGCCTAAGCGATCATCTAACAGTGCTGTTGAGGATGGTAAGCCTAAAAGGTCTCGTAGTGCTCTGACAGTTGCTGAGAAAGTGAAAGTTTTAGATCAGTTAAGGTTAGGTATGTCTGTGAGTAGTGCAGCCCGTGCAGTGGGACGAAACGAGTCCAGCATTCGCACAATTAGAGCCAAGGAGAAGGAGATTCGTAAGGCCTACTCTGACTTGACCCCCACAACAGCGAAAGTGTGCTTTTTCCCCAGGGACAAAGCCCTGGTGAAGACAGAAAAGGCTCTGAGTCTCTGGCTGGAGAATATGGTTCAACACAGAGTTCCTGTGGACGGCGCCACATTGTCTGAGAAGGCTAAATCCCTCTACGTGTCTTTTCGGGCTGAACTTCTTGTGGAGAATCAAAAGGAGTTCACTGCCAGCCCTGGGTGGGTGGCAAATTTCAAGAGGCGCTTCAACCTTAAGAATATCAAGATTACTGGTGGGGCTGCCTCTGCTGACATAGGCGCCGCCCAAGAATTCCCGAAGGAGCTGCAGGAGATCATCATGGAGAAAGGCTACCTTCCAGAACAGGTGTTCAATATGGATGAAACGGGCCTGTTCTGGAAAAAGATGCCCAACAGGACTTATATCCAGAAAAAAGCGAAACAGGCACCAGGGTTCAAGGCCTGGAAAGACAGGATCACCGTCATGTTGTGTGCCAATGCTGCAGGACATATGCTTAAAGCAACAGTTGTCTACAGAGCGCAGAGACCTCGGGCACTAAAGGGGAAGAACCTGAACCGCCTTCCTGTACACTACATGTTCAATAAAAAGGCCTGGGTGACGGGCCTTATCAGCACAGAATGGCTTGAGCGCTATTTCGTCTCAGATGTCAAGGACTACCCCGAGAGCAAGAAGTTGCCCTTCAAGGTCCTGCTGATTATTGACAATGCCCCAGGCCACCCACAATCCCTCATGGACGTGAATGAGAATGTTCAGGTTCTTTTCCTTCCGCCAAACACGACTTCGATACTGCAGCCCCTTGACCAAGGGATAATAGCAGTGTTCAAGGCAGCCTACACCCGTTTGACCTTTGCCAGGATTCGAGAATTCATCGACGACGACCTCAATGCTGAACTTACTGAATGTTGGAAGCAGTTCAAGATTTCAGACTGCATCACGTACATCGACGAAGCATGCCGAAGTCTGAAGTGTGAAACATTAAATGCCTGCTGGAGGCCTTTGTGGCCCGAGGTTGTGAAGGATTTCAAGGGCTTCCCCGAGGTCGGTCCTGAAATAAAAAAGATCGTCGATTTGGCTAGGAGTGTCAGAGGCGAGGGTTTCTCTGACATGCTGGAGGAGGAGGTTGAAGAGCATATAAATGAGCACCGGCAAGAACTGACAGATGACGACCTTCAGGAGCTTGTCAGGTCTTCTGAGGAAGATGAAGATAGTCATGACGATGACGAGGAACAAGCTTCACCTAGTGGGTGGACCCTGGATTCCTTTGCCCACTTTTTCAGCCAAGCCCGTATTCTCCAGGATATTGCCATAGAGAATGACCCTAACATGGACCGAAGTATTAAATTTAAAAGGATTATTGACGAAGGGATGTAGGCATACAAGGAGCTGTATGACCAGATGAAGAGGCAGAGGAAACAGCTCCCTATCACGATGTTCCTTAAGTCACGATGTCCCATGGCTCCAGCAGATTCCCAACCTTCGTCTTCAACACCTTCAGCACCTTTATTAGGAACCCCTTCAGCATCAGAGTCTTCAGAGCCCCAGCCATCCACTTCTGGTTATAAGCCAACTCCGAAGAAGGTGTAGGAATGCTGACAATTTTCCACCGCACAGTATTTGTAAGTTAAATATTTACAGTACTGTACTGTTCTGGTAAGTTTATGTGCAACTTAAAGTACTATTAAATAACGTTAAAGCAAGAAACAAAGTCTTATAACCAGTTTACCTGATAGGCGTCAGAATATTGCCTTTTTTATTTGTTCGTTTTTTCCACAGTACTGTACAGTATTTGTAAGTTAAATATTTACTGTTTTCGTATGTACTGTACTTGTAAGCACTTTAAATAAAGTTAAATCATTAAATAAAGCCTTGTAGCCATTTAACCCGAATTATATGATTACCCATGATCGGCGTCGGAATATTACCTTTTTTGTTTGTTCGTTAAACTCTTACTGTACTGCTTTTCTACAGTACTGTATTTGTAAGTTAAATATTTACTGTTCTGGTATGTACTTGTAAGCAATTAAAGCATTAAATAAAGCCTTGTAACCAGTTATCCTGATTTATATGATTACCCATGATCGGCGTCGGAATATTGCCTTTTTTGTTTATTTGTTAAAGACTTGCTGTACAGCTTTTCCACAGTACTGCATTTCTAAGTTAAATATGTACTGTTCTGGTATGTACTTGTAAGTTAAAGCACTCAAAAAAGATAAAGCATTAAATAAAGCACTGGTACCAGTTAACCTGATTTATATGATTACCTATGATTGGCGTCGGAATGTTTCCTTGTGTTTACGTACAGTATTTGTGTGTTGAAGTTTTGCTCTGGAGTACTGTATTTGTGAGTTATAACATTAAATAAACCTTCTAACCACTTAAAGTGCTTTCTAGTGATTACCAGTGACAGATAACAGCAAAACAACACATTTGGGGGGTCTAGGGAGCAAAATACGGAGTAGTTTAAATATACGCGATTTCGCCCGTAACGCTGCACGGTAGGAACGAAACCCTCGTGTTCCGTGCGAGTTACCTGTACACTCAATATGGTAAAATGACTGACCCCCACATCACTTGCCACATTGCGAGTCCTTGCTTGTGGATTCATTGCAACTGCCTCTAGGATCCTCTCAGGTTGGAGTGTGCAAACAAAGCATGGTAGTCCTGTTTCTGACATTGCAACTAAAGTTTCCTGTCAGCCTTCTGTCTATGGATGTGAATGTAGTGTGATGTGGATGCTGCCACTGGGGGAATCTTTCTGTATAAAGACGTGCAGCTTCCCTACCATTTCCGTGCACAGAACCATAGGTCAGGTGCATATCCATCAGCTCCATTTACTGTACGAGTACTGCTGCATCCTGTTAACCTGGGGGAACCATGATAATCTGATCAGTAAGGTATCGTAAAGAAGAATATTGTATCTTTAGCCTTACGTAATGGACAGGTTGTTTGACTGTAATAAGACAGTGCTGTGTTATTAGTTCAAGGTCTGCCATTAGTGAACAAAGCCAGAGTAATCATTTGGCTCCGAGGCTTTATTACACACGATAAAATAGGTCTGCAGTTACATGAATAAGGGTTGCTTTATTGTTGTTACTATATTCTTAATAGTGGCTTACGTTTACAGTAGTGCACATGTGTAACGTGCTGGTTAAAGGTTAAATACATAACGTTATGACCTAAATCAGTTGACTGGTAATGTAGTGCATTGTTAAATGTACACATACATAAAACCTTACATGCACACAGCACATGGACATTATGAATGATCAAGAAGGCTCTAGCATTGTGTACTGGCATTTATTACCATACACGTGCGGATAAAATCTTGTTCACACACACACTCTCTCTCTCTCTTTGGCCGGCAGAGACAAAGGGTAAAGTACTAAAGCATGTATCCTTTATTCATGTTTGAATTTTTGGTACGGACACATTACACATAAATAATCTCAGCAAATAATGATGTTTTGTGTACTGAAATAAGCTGTTTGCCGAGGTCTGTATAGTTATAGTAGTAGTTGTAGACCTAGGCTCATCTCAAATGTGCATCCAGTCAACTACAGGGTGAAGTGGCCCTCCTGTCAGGGAAATAGGTAGGGAGTTGAGGGATGTTTGTACAGCCAGGCAGTGGAATTGACAGGTTATAGAGTGCCACCCCAAGAATGCATCCCTCTAATCTTTTAAACTCATTGTGTCCAGGCATCTCAAAATGAATGGATCATGAATTTGACCTTCTTATCTTATTGTCGTTGAGCTTCTAGCCGTTAGTTCCTTCTTCCTTACATAAAAAAGAGAGAGAACACCAGTCTATCACAAAACAGTCCTTCATACTTTTTCTGTCTCCATTCTGCCCTGTTTGCCTGTAATCATTTATTCCTATCACCAGGGTCCTTTTTTATTTACTTGATTCATTTCCTTATATGCTGCTATCAAAGGCACATTTTGGTGCTCCCTTAAACCCCTCAATACATTTTTCTTGAATGAGTAGCAGAGTGGCTAGCAATACTGGTAGAGAGAGAGAGAGAATAATACAAAAGGTAAAATGAGTACCTAGGATAGTTGTGTGGTTACCCAGTTGATAGAGTGCCCTTGTATCCCAGGATGGTTTAGGAAATGTCACAGACACAAAGGTCAGTTGCACAGAGGAGCACTGCAGCATAATTATCTCTGTATCTATCAGACTGTCTGTCAGGCTGTCCGTTTATTCTTCTGTCAAACTTCCTGTTTATCTACCCAGCCATTTTTTGATCCATTATTGTCCCCAGCTTTACAGACAGATAGGGAGCTGTACTTGGTGGCCAACTGTAGGGGTCGGAAGGAAGGGGAAAAGCTAGGACAGAAGGAAATAGCTTACTAGTAAAAAAATCGGGGTTGGGTAGGTGGTGGTGTTCCATAATTTTCAAATACCCCCTCTAAAATATGGAGATGGTCTGTCTGAGTGAGGAAATAGCATTGGTTGACTAAAGAATCAAGTCTAACCCTCTGTACATATCCCTTGATATGTGGACCACCAAATTTAGCATTTTACCCTCCCAAAACGCCTCCCGATAGTCGAAAAAATTGAAATCCAACACAGGAGACCAAATATATGGCTTTTTATTTACAGGAGACAGTAGGCGTAAACAGCAAAATAGTTCTTAACAGCAAACATACATTTCAGATAGAATAATGCTAGGATTTAAGTCCATAATGTTGAGTTTGAGGGAGTCGAAGTCCACAGTTTGTGTCATGGTACATAGCCTGTTTACAGACAGTTAGTTCTGCTGACTCAGAATTGTGTCCATGGCTTGACTAAAGTCATTCAGGGTCACTTCTGCATTACAGGTAATGTTATTAAGATGCAGCTTAAGATTGGCTGCATACGTGTTCATTGGCAGCACTTGTGGTCTTTCATCAGATGAGTTAAAGCTAAGGACCACTGTAACCCCCCAATGTTGCACAAATGAACGTGTGTGTGTGTGTGTGTGTGTGTGTGTGTGTGTGTAAATTTTAAGGGTACAAATAAATGAGAAAAGTAATCTTGAAGTATAAACACACCCTCAGTAGTTGACTAAATTATACCCAGCAAGGAGATATCATGTAGATGGTTAGTTCTGCACTTTCTAAGGTAAAAATATAGAAGTGATCTTTTTTTTTTCTGTCTTTGTATGCCCACCATGTCATATAAGTAGGGATTTTTTATTTTCATCATGTAAGTTGATTATTGTTGCAACAGGAGTTAGGGTATAAAAATGTACATGAAATCATTATTGTGATGAGGATTGATAGATTGAGGACGGTTTGGGCATGTGGAGAAGATGGAAGATGACAACTGGTATGGTGAGAGATGTTGATGAAGAGTTGAGAGGAAGGATGGAACTGGAGTGTATTGATGTTGTGATGAGGAGGGGTAGCTTGAGACGGTTTGGGCATGTGGAGAGGATGAAAGATGACAACTGGGTGTGGAAGGTGAGAGGTGTGAACGTTGAGGGTAGAATTGAGAGGAAGGATCGGACCGAAGTGTATTGGTGTTGTGATAAGGAGGGGTTGATTGAGATGGTTTGGGCATGTGGGGAGGATGGAGGATGGCAATTGGGTGGGGAAAGTGAGACGTATGAATGTCAGGTAGGGTTGTGAGAGGCAGACTGAAAAAGACCTGGGACGAGGTTATGGAGTGTGACCTCAGGGATAAGGGACAGAATAGGGAGGCTGCCAGAGATCAAGTAATGTGGAGAGTTGCCATTAGGTGACCAAGGCGAATGTATGCAATCAGGTTGGAGCCTTTATAAACAATATGATATGACACAATCTTATTGCACTTGCACTTGCCAGTATGATGCTTTAAGTGTATTAAGGGGTAAATCTACCAGGCATCGCCCCCTTTTGTGTGTGTGTGTGTGTGTGAGAGAGAGAGAGAGAGAGAGAGAAAGAGTGCTGAGTCTGTTTTCCTGAATGTTGTTAAGTCTGATTCCTTTATTTGTTTTGAAAGACACATTAATTCAGTCTATGGTAACATTTTTTTTTTTCACTGTGTAATATGTAAACTCTCAAATGCAAGTGATAACCATTACATTCAGTACTTCATGTATGCAACAGGTCAACTCTGGAACTGTCTTTGTATTTCCTACTGTCTGTGATCTTTAGTGTTTTAAATACAGTGTGTCCAGGCATCTTGAAATGATTGGGTCTTGAATATGGCTTCTGTTATCGTGTTTTTATTTTTCCTTGGAGGGAACAATCTTGTGGGCTTGTAACCTTGTGTTCCTTCTGTGCATTTAAAAATATATATATATATATATATTAATCTATTGCCAGATGCCTCCAGGGGTGGCCATAAACAAATTGCCTCCATGTCACCCTGTTGTTGTCCCCAAATGATATTGTTCTTGATGCCACCAGATACGTTTCTTACCAGGTAAACTTAAGGTTCAGAAGGAAAGGACTAATTGTGTAATATATTTTTCAGGTGCGTGAATTGATTGTCAGCCGTGGAAGCTGCCTAGAGAGAGGCAGAAAGAAGAGGAGGAGGAATCCCCAGCTAACTTGAAACTGTAATGGACTTTAACCCCAACACCTGCTTGTACAATGTGGTAAGTGTGTGAATGTGATACCTCTTTGTTCTTGTTATTGCTTCAGGCCCATCAGGATATGAATCTTTGTGTGTGTGTGTGTGTGTGTGTGTGTGTGTGTGTGTGTGCATGTGCGCACGCTTATAGTGAATGTATGTGTGGCATGTTACCATAGGGCACGTGTGGTTTTGTTGCTTTCATGTATCTCGGTTTGTTTATCTGTGGGTGAAGCAATGAAAGTGAATCAAAAGGTAGATTCTGAAATATAGTGGACTGCAGGCTGATGTTGCTCTTCTCCTGCAGTCCACCATCCTATCTCTCTGTCTGTCTATTACCAGACGCCTTAATCCCGTAAGGGTTGTCCACAAACAAATCGCCTCCATGTCGCCCTGTCCCCCGCCATTTCACTGCCCTGCTCCCAGCTCACACCCCTCTCTCTCATATACCTCTCCACTCCATTCCTCCATCTCATCCTTGGCCGTCCCCTCCCTCTCCTCCCCTCCACCTCACTCACATACATTATCTTCATTAGCCTCTCACTCTCCATCCTCTCCACCATCCTCCTTATTTGAAATTGTGGGTTGAGGGAGGTTGTATATTAGTGTCACTAGGTGAAGGCATCCCTCTTTAGCGTCAGTTTTTTTTTTTTTTAGTTTACACGGTGGATTTATTCAAACCAAGGATGAACATATTTTTTTCCCATCATCCTCCAAGCAGAGGTAGGGAAGGTGTTGAGGGATGTTTAAATACCTGGGCAGCTCCACCACTCACACACATCAGTGCCACCACATGAAGGCACCTTAGGCTAAGTAAAGGAAGTCTAAGTATTGGACCTTATGTTGTATATGTGTTGGTCAGGAAATTATATTCATCTTGGACATGTGTTAGGAGTGTAATGCTGGATGGTAGTGAGACATGGGCAGTAAAGGAAGAGGAAATTCATGGGCTCAGACATACAGAGGACAGTGATTAGATGGATGTGTTGTGTGTTCTTGAATGCTACGCCTGGGAGGGCTAGGTTTACAATGGAAGATTTGAGAGGAGGAAGGGACTTGAATGTACTTTTTATTTCACTTCTGTAACCCAGGAACACACTTACACCTGTGAGTGGTAACCATTTTTGTGAGGTGAACCATTTTATGAGGTGAAGTGGAGCCAACTTTGGTGCCCCTGTTAACTGATTGGAGAGATGTAAATGGGTCATTCCATCGTGAGAAACGTTATATTCAGAGATAAGTTACTGATCTACTCTCACTTGTATTATGTAGGCAATATAGATAAATACTGTTTGGAAGATATACTACCAACACCTCACAATACATTATGCCATGGTCAGATTATTCATATGTTTTTATTCTGATTTTATAAATTTTTAAAAGTGGCGTGAGAAACGTTACCGCGATGCTACCCCACCTTTTACTTTGCATGAGTATTTTCAATAACTCTGTGATTTTACTGGTTAGGTCAAGAAGTGCTTTATATCAGTCATATGTCAGTGTATGAGGATCATAATCATAGCCAGCAAATTCTAATTCCCCTAAGAATTTTGTTACTGTTAAGGAAAATGTGACCGTGGCACATGTAACAGGAAAAGTGAGAAACGTTACTTGTGCGATATATATTTCTCATATAATTACAAAATCATCTTTTATGAAGGTTACTGTACTTATCACAAAACAGTGTAAGTCATGTATTAATGTGAAACACGATAAATTAACCAAAATAATGATTCTTGTAAAGCAGGGTTGGGGGTGATGCAGCGGAAAAGAACAATGTAATTTTGAATATTATGAACAGAAATTACCTTATAACATGTAGGTAACCCTACAGCCAGTAAGAGATGTGAAAGTTACATGATAAGCTTACCTGTATATCACAACAGTGATATAAACAAGACAAAGATCAACTACTTGCTCATCGAAGATGGAAGAATCATCCTTTTAGACTAATTAATTGAGGAAGGAATGTTCTCCCCTTTGAATGTGCGTGTCATTCTTGACACATGAGGAGTTGGCAATACCTGCACTGAGATCTCGTCTCTGTCCATGTTGTCAGGAAAATGAAACTGACTATCACCCATTTTGTCAGTGCCTCTCTTTCTTAAATAATTAACTTCAAACATGCCTGGTTCCAGAACTGATTCTACCACTGCAACATAATGCTTCGACAGCTTCTTGGTAGTGTAATGAACTAGTACATAGTTACCTGGGGATGGTTTTCGTGTTGCCTCAATATCAGTAGTACTCTGTGGCTCAGGCTGGGACATGAATGACTCTGACATTTCTGCAAGAGATGGTGTACCTTCCCTATCACTGCTAGTACTGGAGTCAGATTGTGGGTCATAGCCAGTCTCCTGAAGTTAGCACGGCTTAAAAGGTGATTGGTCTGCAGTCAAATGATACAATGCTACTTTACAGTGGCCAAGAGGTTTTATTGCCCTGCATTGCTGAATGGATTTTGCTGCCTTACAGTTTTTCCAGATCTGTACATATCTTGACTTCTCAGTGTTTATATGTTCAGTAGACACATACATTAGTTCAGTTTTATTTGTTCAGCCTCCTCATAAAATTCTACAGCAGACCTTACTGTACAGCGACCTTGCAAAAACTTCGCTTGTAGACATTCCGTTTAGTAAAGCCCCAATCCTATCATGAGGGCCCTTGCCATGATAACTTTCTTGAAAGTTCCATTTAGCAGTGCAGTTGTGGATGGCTTTGTAAGAGGTTAGAGCTGCCATAGAATACCTATTCTTGAAGTGGGCTGCTTCCCTATCAGTCCACAATGATACATATGTAAAATGAATACCAGCAGAATTCAAATAATCAGCTGGAGTCATTGGAGACATGATGGTAAAGCACACTCACCAGGTACCAGGCAAAATCAATTTACTATTTGGAAAGAATAAAAAGCTTAAAGATAACATACTAAATTACAAACACAGGGGTTTTATCATTGGACTTCAGTGCAGGTACTTTGATTTTTTGTTCAAAGGTGTGCGTGAGAAACTTTACATCATTTTCTGGTAACGTTCCTCACAGTGGGCATCTAACGTGTGTGACAAACCATATGGCTTACCAGGGTTTGTTTCAAAGTATCCCAACGTTACATTATTAAGGCCTTGGGATGCCTGTTTATAATATAAAGTTATGTTGGTATTCTCCAGTTCGTTAGTTGTGTATGGGAAAAATGAGGAAAAAACATGAGACACGTTACTCCTGAAATACTTCCATTTAAAGGTCATGCTACATTCTGACCACAACATGCAGTATATGTAAACAACTGTAGTGTCAATCATAACTCAAATAGACACATTTTCAGTAAAACACAGTGTCAGCATTCCAAACAATAACATACTCTGGTCAATGATGTTATGAAAGTTGCTATATTCAGCATTGGTTTTTCTTTGGTGACATAACATGACAGTTTTTTTTGCAGCTTCCCAAGTTGACAGTTTAGGCTCTCTTTCTCTTCAGATTCATAAAATTCAATGATTAAGCTTTAAAATGATGTATAATTTATATACTTTTAAGCATTTCTGATTTTGACACAAAAGGACATCTTCGTGGAATTACCCAAATGTGACATCCATCCAGGAACTAAACTTTTACACTATTCCCCGCTGTCAGCCGCAAGGGAATACAGACTCAGTGCATGAGAAGGGCAGTTGCTTCCCTGCAGCTGATGAGTCTGCTCATCTAGACAGACAAGGGTTGATCAACAGCAACAACGCCTGGAGTGTGATGTAGGCAGATTTCTGTAATTCTTTATATTGGAAGGCAGATTAATTCAGCATATGGTGACATTTTTTTTTGTCCCTTCAATATGTAAACTGTAGCCAGCATATACTGTATGTGGACTGCAGACTGGGGTACTGCATTTTTATTATTTTTATTACTATTATTATTATTGACTCTCGGATATGTTTATGTGAAGCTACAGAACGTGGTCAATGTTTTTGGCGTGTCATACAGAGCCAGGATTCTGGGGGCTTGAATGGTGAGCGAATGGAAGCGTGGCCCATTGGATTGGGCAAATTTGGGCTGTCTGGACATTGCTACTCCTCACCCTGCCCGGATGATGATGATGATTATCATTATAGCAAGGAGGAATACTTGGCTGCCAAGCGTAGGGCTAGAAGAGAGGTTTACAGGGCGAAGTCTGAGTCACCGAGACTTTTGTTTGATAACCTAAATAGTGTGGAAAGGAAAAATATGATATTTAAGGTGATGAAGTGATCAGATGAAGAGATAATCGGGATATTATAGTTGAGCAGTGTGTGAAGAATGATGAAGGAAGGGTAGTGGTGAACAGTGGGGATATTAAAGATGCATGGAGAGAGCATTATAACCGGTTGTTGAATGAGGAGTTTGACTGGGACAGGGAAGGTTTGGAGCCAGCAGATCCAGTGTTTGGCCCTTGGGCTTTGATTGATGCTGCTACTGTGAATGAGGCAATAGGTAGGATGAAGGTGGGGAAGGCAGCAGGTGTGTCTGGGTTGACTGCCGAAATGTTGAAGGCCTCAGGAGATATAGGGGTGTGGTTAGTCACTGACCTGACAAATATGATTATTTATGAGTGAATGCCACTCAGGGATGAGTGAGGCTGGTCACTCTCATCTTAAATGTCGAGACCAACTGCCTAGGCCCGGGCTTCTACGCTCCTCATGGGGCAAATGTAGGATTGGATGATGGATGGATGGTGTTGTCCCAGATGATTGGCTGAAGAGTGTAATTGTAAATGTGTATAAAGGGAAGGGTGATGACCTGGAAATAGGAAATTATAGAGGTATAAAGCTTTTAGATCAGATAATGAAGGTAATGGAGAGAGTCTTAGAAGGTATGATTAGAGAGAGAGTGAATGTTGATGAGATGCATTTTGGGTTTATGCCAGGTAGGGGGACCACTGTTGCCATATTCATTGTTAACAGCTTCAGGAAAAATATATTGGTAAGAAAAGGGATCTGTATTTTGTTTTTGTTGATTTGGAAAGGGCCTTTGACAGAGTCCCTTGAGAGGTGGTGAAGTGGGCAATGAGAAGGCTTGACTAGGAGGAGTGGCTGGTTAGGGTGGTTATGGGTATGTATGTGGGTGCTTGCACCCAGGTAGCACCCAGGTAAGAGTGAATGGAGATTTGAGTGATGAGTTTTCCGTGAACGTTGGTGTGCATCAGGGGTCAGTTTTGAGTCCTATGTTGTTTATCATGGTACTTGAAGCCCTCTCACATGACTTCAAAAGCAGATTCCCGTGGAGATGTTGCATGCTGATGATTTGGTGTTGATTGCAGAGAATGAAATGGAAGCGGAGGAAAGATTCAGGAAGTGGAGGGATGGTATGGGGCACAAGGGCTTAAGGGTAACTGCAGATAAAACCAAAGTGATGATATCTAGGGTTGGTGGCGGTACTGTCAAAGACGAGGGAGAGTGGCCATGTGCAGTTTGCCACGAGGGCATGGGAAGTAATTCCATCTTGTGCGGTGTTTGTGATAAATGGGGGTGCAAGAGATGTAGTGCTGTCAGAGGTATACTGTGAGATACTGCTGATTTTATGTGTACGGCGTGTTGGGGAGAGCAGATAGAGATTGTCAGGCATGAAGGGATTGATCTTGCTGGTGAATCTCTTGAATGTGTGGAAGAGTTTTGTTATTTGGGTAACATGTTGTGTGCTGGAGGTGGGGCTGGAGCTAGCTCTGTGGCTGGGGTGAGAAGTGGTTGGAAGAAGTTCAGGGAGCTCTTGCCTCTCATGACATTGAGAGGACTCTTCCTATGTGCTAAGAGGTCTTTGTATGCAGCATGTGTTAGGAGTGTCATGCTGTATTGTAGTGAGACCTGAGCAGTAGAGGAGGAGGATATTCACAGGCTTAGACGTACAGAAATGGCAATGATTAGGTGGATGTGTAGTGCGTCACTGCGTGCAAGGTCTGGGGGGGCTGGGTTTACGATGGAAGAGTTGAGAGGTAGGATGGGACTGGAATGTATTGGTGTTGTGATGAGCAGAGGTAAATTGAGATGGTTTGGGCATGTGGAGAGGATGGGGGATGATAATTGGGTGAGGATGGTTAGAAATGTTAATATTGGGGGTGGGGTTATGAGGGGTAGACCGAGAAAGACATGGGACGAGGTCATTAAGTGTGACCTCAGGGTTAAGGGACTGAACAGGGAGGCTGCAATAGATCGTGCAGCATGGAGAGCCGCCATTAGGTGACCAAGGCTGACTCGTGCAAGCATTTTGGAGCCTTTAAAAATGAAATGATTATAATTATTACTATTATTATTATTAATATTTATTATTATTATTACTACAGACTTCGCAAATTCTTACTGCCATGTAATTAAACCTTACTGTTCCCAGGTTATATTGGTCTTGCTGCTAACCAGACCTTTTGTTAATCAAGGTTTGGAAGGAAGGGACTAATGTGTACTATTTTTTCAGGTGTGTTAATTGACCCAGCTGTGGAAACTACAAACAGAGACGGAGAAAGGGGAGAAGAAAGCCACAACCAGCTGCCAGATTAATACCAACCAGCTGCCCATTCACGGTAATACCAATCATCTGCCTCCACTCTCAGGTAAGCGTCCTATTGTGAATTTTTTGAATTTTGCCAAAGGGACCTGTAGTATGGGGACTTCTGCTCTTGTCATAATATACTTGCTACCACCAGACTCTTTCATTTATATTAGGAGACGGCCATCATTGTGAAGGAATCTATCTAATACCCAGTTTCCCACTATCTATCTGTCTAAACTGCCATCTGTCCTTATTCAGTGCTGAGTTGTAACCAAACATTAACACAGGAATAAAGCCAGTCATGAAGAGTTCGGTAAATAATGCAGAGCCATAGGATTGTCTTGTTCTGCTGGGAATAAGGACGTACTTGAGGGACTATAACCAAGGAATTGAGCCAGACAGATGATGTAAAATGGATTTGTTCATCTTAGGTCTTGTGTACTAGTAGTAGTTCAACCCCAGGCACAGCAGAACATTATCCCAGTGGACTGCAGGCTGAGTTACCCTTCTGTAGTCCATCATTCTCCTCTTGCGGGATAGGTGTGGCATTGAGAAGTGTAAATGTAGTGAGGCAGCCCTCCCCCCCCCATCCAGCACCAATACACTAGGGGTTAATTAAGATCCATATTGAACTCCTCCACAGACAAAAGGATTAAGTTTGAACACACTTGAGATTATCTCCTAAAACCTTGCCTTATTTTCAGGGTCCGTCTGTGTTACTCAGGCTGCTGTTCCTGCGATTGCTGAGTTGGTGCTGCCGTGCTGGCGTTGATCCTGGTGGTGCGGGCGTTGATCCTGGTGGTGCTGCCGTGCTGGGGTTGATCTTGGTGGTGCTTTCGTGCTGAGGTTGATTCTGGTGGTGCTGTCGTGCTTGCGTTGATCCTGGTGGTGCTGCCTGCTGGAGTTGATCCTGGTGGTGCTGCCTGCTGGAGCCGGCAGTGCTGGCTCAATTTTTCTCATCATGCAGTGGCTATAAGGGTGGTTGGGGTTTATCATTAACGTAATGCCACTTGGGGATGAGTGTGGCTGGTCACTCTCATCTTGAATGTTGGGACCAACTTGCCCAGCCCTGGGCTCCTTCGCTGCTCATAGAGTGATACAAGATTGTGTGGTGAATGTTGAAAAATACTCAGTGGCCTCAAAACTCGGGAAATACCTGTGATAGATATAGAGGTTCCCAGTGCCGTTGATCCTGAAAACCTTTCTACATCTCAGTTCCTTCTACTACAACTACAGCTACAACCACCCGTCTGAAATGTGAGTTAGAAAATTTTTGGATGATCCACCTTGACTTGGCAGAAAGTTTTGTCCTTGGCAGCCTAATTTCATCGGCCAGAAGCAGAGTAAGACAAGGCTAGCAATACTGTGGCTCTGCATCTTTCCAGATCACTTTTAAGGCAAGTTGAGATGGACAGAGTATAACAGTTGCTCCCCTACTTACGATATTTTAATAGAGAACTCCTGACCTCATCGTTGGGTGGGAAGAGGAGTCAGGAATGATGATTTTAATTATGATCAGTGGCAATGCTGGGCTGCATAACTAGATCGTTCCACCACTAGGGTATACGAGACCAGTTAACTTAGTCTAGGTACTGATTTTACTTGCCTATTGATGACTACGATGATGATTGATGATAGAATAGTTAGTGCTAGGCTCCATACCTAGATCATTCCACCACTAGGATATAGAAGGCCAGTTAACTTAGTCTAGGTGCTGATTTTACTGGCCAATCAACGACGACGATGATTAATGATAAGCTAGGATGATGCAGTGCCAGGAGTCAATCCCTGGCACTATCAGGCTGGCAACCACACAGCTGAATGAAATCTCAAGCCGGTAAGTGTTTAATCTCAACAGCAATTCTTCTTAGCTCTTGTTCGTAAGTGGGAGAGTAACTGTCTTTATTCCAACTAACACCAGATGGTTTTATTCAACTGAGAGTGATGCATTAGGGGTCTAAGGATAATAATGAGCTTTATTTTTAACTTATTTTCATCTTAAATGTCAGGACCAACTTGCCTAGCCCCAGGTTCCTACGCTCCTCTGTGGGGCGACGTGGGATTGGATGATGGCTGATTGGATGGATTTTTAACTTATTTATATTCGTTTATGCACAATTATCATACTTCTTGCACTGTAACGTGGCCTGGGATTTGTCCATTCACCTGCTGTTTTCATATATCTCTATGGTAGAATAACACAGTACTACATGTCTACATCCATCCCACTGCACTTCTTCATGACTAGCAGTCTGCTTGATAAACTATTGATAAGATGCTTATTTTATGCCTGGGTAGAGTAACAAGAGTACAGTAAGTAAATTCCCCAGGTTTACCAGTAGCAGATAGTTTTGAAACCTTTCCCCTGCACTTCATGATTAGCATGTCTCCTTGCTAAGATGTTGCCTCAGCTCAGCAATATTTCAGGCTGATAGATAAAGTACACAGATAGGTAAACACTACACAGATACACATAGTAGATATATTGCAGTAAGTGTTAACTAGGTAGATACCCGGTATACTGCAAGAATTTTGTGATGGAAAGGTTCCTCATGCTATTTTTGATGCCTTTGCTAGTAGTGTTTCTCTCAGTTGAACAGTGTCTGGTGTTAGTTCAGTCAAAGTGGCTTGTCTTCTTTGTGGCTGGGGTGATTTCCTAACGTGATTTCTAAGCAAGCCTCCTGAGCCACCTAGAAGACACCCAAGTGAAATATGCATATGATTATTGCTTGATTATTATGTTGATGTTTGTATTGTAATTGATGCACAGTGGACAGATTTTTTTATGGCCAGTTGTTTGATACTTGTGTATATTGTCGCTATGTTGTCCGTTTAAATCACCCACACCAATCGACCCTGCAGTTCTGGCGTTACTCATCATTTACGAACCTCGGCCCGTCGATTCCCCTGTGTGGAAGTTGGAACGCTAAGTACCAGTATGCTTTTTAAAAACATTAGCGTCAAGTCAGACTGAGGAGATTAAAGTTTTGCGCCGGCAGTAAAGGAACAAAAAGTCTGCATCGTAAAGATAAACTTTAAAAATTTTGCGCCGAATTGGTTGCCATAATACTGTCGTGTAGCGTGGCGCCAAGTCCCTTTGCTACTAGTGGGGTTTTGGGGGATTGGGGATGCCTGGGGGGTTGGGTCAATACTTTTACAGCACACACAACCCACCATTGTGTGCCATGACATATATTCGTTTTGACGTAGGTAATGGGGACTGTCGGACAGTGAGAAGGAGTCCATCATTGCATATGTTGGAAGGATAAGTGGCACACAGGTGGATGATTTTATAGGTAAACATGCACTCAGGCCTTGCTTGCAATAACCACATTGTGGCCGTACAGTAAGGGGGCGGAATGCTCTATGAGGGGGTTGTGTTTGATGGCCAGTTTTTTTGTTTATTTTTTACGGCCTAGGCAATGCCTCAAGGATTGGGTATACGTTCTTAAGTGGATATTGCAAGCCAGACGTTGCACACTTTGTTCACATCTATCAGATGCTGGACCTCATATTCACAGCCACCCAGTCATTCACCAATGTTTTGTTTCCCCTGTTTTGCAAGAGACCTGGGACTAGCTACTGACTGATGTAATACCATATAGTGCCACGTCCAGCTGGAGTGCTGTAACTCCTTACACCGCCACGTGAATGTCTAGTTGTATGCTCATTGTTTACAAACCGCGACCCTGTTGATTCCCCTTTGTATGCAGTTAACCTTATTGTTCCATGAAAGCGTGTGTGGGAGGAAAAGCGATTACTGTATTCTTAACGTCAGATGGAAATTGGACATACTTAAAAGCATGCTACAAGGTTGAGTAAGATTAGTAACAAGTATGGTGTGGGAATAACTACCATAATACATAAGGCAGCTGAGTAATGTATAAATTATTAAAGTTTTATGCTGGAAGTTAGAACGCTAAGTACGGATGTAAAAATATGTGCCATGTCAGACCAAGGAGATTAAAGATTTACGCCGGCAGTAAATGAACGAAAAGTCTGCTTCGTAAAAATAAGCTTTAAAAATTGTGTGCCGAATTAGTTGCCATAATACTGTCGTGTAGCGTGGCCCCAAGTCCCTTTGCTACTAGTGGGGTTTTGGGGGATTGGGGATGCCTGGGGGGTTGGGTCAATACTTTTACAGCACACACAACCCACCATTGTGTGCCATGACATATATTCGTTTTGACGTGGGTAATGGGGACTGTCGGACAGTGAGAAGGAGTCCATCATTGCACGTGTTGGAAGGATAAGTGGCACACAGGTGGATGATTTTATAGGTAAACATGCACTCAGGCCTTGCTTGCAATAACCACGTTGTGGCCGTACAGTAAGGGGGCGGAATGCTCTATGAGGGGGTTGTGTTTGATGGCCAGTTTTTTTGTTTATTTTTTACGGCCTAGGCAATGCCTCAAGGATTGGGCATACGTTCTTAAATTGGATATTGCAAGCCAGACGTTGCACACTTTGTTCACATCTATCAGATGCTGGACCTCACATTCACAGCCACCCAGTCATTCACCAATTTTTTGTTTCCCCATTTTGTGAAGAGACCTGGGACTAGCTACTGACTAATTTAATACCGGATATTGCCACATCCAGCTGGAGCGCTGTAACTCTTTACGCCACCACGTGACTGTCTAGTTGTATATTACCACCAAGTGTAGTAACTTATATCCTGAGTAGCCAGAAGCCACTTGGCTTGTCACTCATGATAGCCACGAGATGTCCACTTTGATTAGTAATCGTATCAAACAACCAGTTTCTTTAAGAAACCTGCTGCCGTCAGCTCTGAAAGAAGACATCTTTGCCAGATTCGAGTAAAGCGACTAAGGTTACAGACAACTGGCCAGCCGTACACAACCATTGGCCATGAAATGTTTTGCATAAATCCTGTCCTGAGCATGAGCAAAGTATGTAGACACTTCTCTGCCAGCTGTAGGAATGGAAGGTGTTGTTTGAAATATTTTATGTGGTAAGGACTACACATCAATGTTACTATTTTTTCCTAGTCCACCATTCTCCTGTATGGGGATAGTAAAGGAACTGAAGACTGTTATTTTAATCTGTCATTCAATATCTGATCATTGCCATATGAAGGTGTCTGTTCCAGGCATCAGGAAAACAGGCAACAGAAGGAATGTTACCCTCTAGTCATTTGGGGAAGAGTGGTAAATATGAAATACATGTTAGTGCTGGCAGAGTATTGTTGGCATACTTTTGCACATGCCTGTACATCACAAATAGATTCAGTTAAGTCCTGGTTATGTGCCACAGATGCTAAAAAATACAGGGTGGTTCATATATAACATGTCTGATCCCATGTGTTTTGTTGTTGCATTTTGAACCATACCTTACCCCATCCTTAGGTGGGAAGAAGAGGCTGAGATGATGATGATGACGATTGCAGTGATGATTTTAATAATAATGAATGATGATTATTGATTTTGATTATTTGATGATTGATATGGTGGAGGCTCAGTCGGCTTTACCATCACTACCCTGCATCATTTTCTGTTTCCCATAACCCTTTCTTACTTGATAGTGATTGCTTGTTTGCATCCATTGGTTGCATTTTTTTATCAAGTAATTTAATATCTCCTCTTGCATTTTCTTCAGTAATTGCTTAAAGTTCACTCATTTTGGTAAGAAGAGATTTTTACCCTCCACTGACTTTTATCTATTGCCAGACATCTCAGTCGCATAAGGGGAGGCCACAAACAAATTAACTCCATGTCATTCTGTTATCTGCTATTTGACTGCCCTCTCTCCAGCTCACACCTCCCTCCCTTGTATCTCTCCACTCCAGTCTTCCGTCTCTGCCACTGTCTCTCCTCCTCTTCACATCATACACTTACCTTCTAGTCATTCTCTCATTCCCCATCCTCTACATGGCCAAACTATCTCAAAGTATTTCTCCTAATAGCACCACAGCACTTTTCCACTTCCTCATTTGTATATCTGTCTGTCCATAAAACTCCACACGTTCCTCAGGTCATTTCCACTGCTCTCACTTTTGTGCCCTTCCAACAGGATCTAAGCCTCACTTCTCAACGTCTTATCACAGCTTTCAGTGATCCAGCAACCTTTCTACCCTGCTGTACCCATTCAAGCACATCCTTCCATCCTCACTCATCACTCTAAAGTACTTGGATGCACCTTCATTATCTATTTCCTTACCATCCAGTCTCACTCTGTATGCTGTGATTTCCCTCAAGACCATAACCTTACCCATACGTATATTCTCTTTAGGATTCTGTTTCTTACATCCTCAGACTTATGCACCAAGCCTTGCAGTTCACATTCATCACAATACAGTATCATCAGCAAGCAACAGCTCAGGAAGTTTCCACATCTTACCCTCCCTCTATAGATACCAATATATTCACATTCATTCCTATTACCTCTCTTATAGCTTCATCCATATACAAATTGAACAGCCACTGAGACATGACATGCAGAAACACGACACACACAGACATGACACACAAAAGCATGGCACAAGGTATGACACAAACATGACACAAAGAGACAAGATTTTTGTCCTTATGCAGATTTATTTCCCTCACGTCACTGGCAGAATAAGATAGCACTGTGGCCCAACATCCTTTCCATAGCACCTCTTCATGACTAGCACCGTATTAGTCATGTTTCAACTAGCATTTACAAAGGAATGATGGTAATTTAATACCCAGTTAAACGAAGCATAATTAAGTTGTCAAAATACGTGCTTCCCCCATACCCGCAGACTGAGCCGACAACAAATATATATGGGCAGCCCTGTATTTTGGTTTAGTAAATTGTGGGCTGTTGTTGCTGTGGTCCTGTATTCCTGGCTAAGTAGGACAGTGGCAGGTGTTTGGATATGCCTGTGTAGTAGTGCTGTAATCCAACCACTTCTCTGAACCAACATAGCATCAATTTCAGCATTTTTGCCAGTACAGTATTTGCTGCCTAAGTAAAACAGTGTCAGTTGGTTGTAGCTTATCTGTGTGTGCTGATCATCTACTTTCTTGAATGAGATGTGGCTAAATGAGCTATGAAACTTTGCTAAGGATATGTGCGTGTCATTTTCCAGAGTAAACTCCTGAAAGATGCACACACACGTCTGAAGAATATTAGTGGATAATCTTGGTTGTAAGAATTTTGGAGCTCCTATTGCCTCTTTTCTTTGATTAAATTCGAGTATTTAGTTTCTCCAGCATTGACTCTGATTCTTAGTAATTAAAATGAGCCAGGGACCACCACAACAGCAGGTATTATCAGCCCAAAAGATCGTAAATAACTGTGGCAAATAAAAGGACTCTGCAAAAAAGCCATAGTGCTTGTTTACCCAACAATAAAAATTGGTGTTTTGTATATATTATCCCTCCTGAACTGTTGATGTTGGCGATTGTATTTGTACGCCAATTGTTATGCCCATTTTCTTGTTATATTTGCATTATTATTATTACCATGTCATTGTGATGTACTGCACAGTCAGCCACAGGAAAAAATATGCTGAAAAAAAATATGTACTCTTGTCCTTCTTTGGTTGATTATAATTGGCGACAGGTCAACTTGAATTTATTTTTCTCAGTCTCTATTTCCCTCGGCCTGTGGCTTCCAGTCTTTGTAAATGCAATGTTTGCAGGAATTTCAGATGTAAGATATCTTGCATTTGGCTTTCTTTTGTGTATTATTTCTTGTACTCTTCAGTTTCTGCTTCTCTGCATTAAAAAGAAAAATGTATTGTCCTAAATAGCACTGAGATTTTAAAACTAACAAGCATCCTTAGTTAACGACCATTTATGTCAAAGGTTGATGAGCAACTTGAGTCGTTTCCCTTCATTTATATCCAAGAATAACAATCATTCTGAGTTTATTCCCCTCATTAAACATAGCAGTTGATTCCCTTCATTTAGGTGAGAGATTAACGAGATTTTTCCCTGCATATAGATGAACATTTATCGTTAATACGGTTTATGTTTTTTATATTTTTTTCCTGTGACTGACTATGTTTTATATATTGATGTGGGTGTGTTTTTTTTGGTGTCTTTATTTCTGTTGATTTATTCTATAGTCAGTTTGCTTCACCTGACAGAGATAACCGTTAGCTTTATGGCCAAGTGTAGTCAGACTGGAGAGTTAATTTGACTAGTAACCAAGGAGACTCATCCGTACCCCGTCACTAAGGCATACTGAATTTGTACATCAATGATTTAGTACTGAAGTGATAAAAGTTGCCTTGTTTTGTCAGATGGAAGTAAACTGACTATAGTTATATGTTGAATTGGAATATGTTATACTCTTATCGGTATGGTGGAAAATGTGCCACGTGTTTGAAATTTTATAACTATATGGATTAGGGCGTCAGGCTATAGATAGATTGATAGATAGGTAGGGAGAGATCCTAGGGTGCCCATAGACTAAACTATTTTGATATATCTCTTCCTATCACACAGTCATTTGCCATATTTTCCTAAGCATGAGCAAGAACCAATTTGCCTGTCAGGTCTCTATCGTCTTTCAACCCAGGGCATCTCAGAAATCAGCAGTATTATGTGTTGAGCAGATAATTTTGTGCAGTATGCCTAGCCGTGGTTTCCTACGCTCCTTATGGGGTGACATAGGATTGGATGATGGCAGACGATGTTGTATAAAGTTGCAAGGTCTCCAACATCACAGCCAATGGTTGATACGTTTTTAGAATTACTATCGTTATGCTGATTCTTAGGCTATGCTGTTGATATTTCTCTTTCATTGTTGCGTTTTCTTGGTCTGTGTATCGTTTGGGTGTTTGTGATGGTGTTGATGTCTGTTGGGTTGGGTTGTCGTGGTTTATGATTAGAGAGAGCAAGGATGTGTGATGTCCCCATGATTTTGTGTGTGTGTGTGTGTGTGTAAGATACTAGGATTTGAATGGTAAGTGAGTGTATGAGTCATTTCATTGGGCTTGCAGTTAGTTTCACTCTCTCTTGGGTTTCCTCTTTGCTTTATGGGCCCTATGCATTTTATCCATATGTAAAAAAAATAAACAAACAGGTTAGGAGTGACTGCTTGAAAAAGAAAAAAAAAATGGTTACGATGATTGAAAAATAATTGGTTACGAAGATGATGATGATGATGTTTAGTCCACTTCACTAGGCATGGTACTGATAGTTGGCCCCCTTAATGCTTGTTTATTCTTTGTTCTTTGCTCCCATCTCAAATACTTCTGTCATGAGAGATAGAGAGACCCTGTTGTTGTTGTGCTAAAATCATTACATGCCTCTGACCCTCCTATCACCTGTATTGGCCGTCATAACCCCTTCCAGCAAATTAATTCTCATGATAAATTGAATTCCTTTGTCAGTGGATGATAAACCTATTATATCAAAATTATGCTGTTTTGAAGAATATTTGCTATGTATTAGTAAATCTTGGCTTGTAATCCCACTTGACTGACTACAGAAACCCTGGCAGCCCCAAAGGTATATGTTGAAGGATTGTCTGTTGTGGTAGTGTGGTGTGGTGTGTGGGAGGAGCCCTACACTGTGGTACATGTGGTGAGTGTTTGTAGTAGTGTGTTGGGGTGAGGGGGGGGAGGCCTTACACTGTGGTAAATGTGAGTGTGGTGTGGTGTGGCAGGAAGCATTACACTGTGGGCATAGTGCATTGTGTGTGAGTTGTGTATTGTGTTGGCATTGAAGTAGAGAAAGATGATGATTGTGTTGAAGTCTGGGTATACTCATTTCACTCTAACTTGGCACAAATTTTCATGTTTTGGTAGTTTTTTTTTTTAACGTGTCCCACTGGCAGAAACAAAACATTAGACCTGCATTCACTCCATAGCTTTTCATTGTGACAGGCATCATATTTTAATCCCTGTTTACTGTATTCTTACAACTCAGCATTCATGACAGAGCATAAGCCATTTTTAGACCAAGTTAGAGTTGTGTTTCTCTGGGTATGGTTGAGTCTGAAGGGTGGGTGTCTGGTGATGGTTTTTGAAGGTTTCTGTTGTATATCTAGGTAGTAGCTATGTACCGTCTGAAATAGTAGAAATAAAGTTTAAAAAGAAAGAAAAGAAAAAAAGTGGAAGACGGCCACAGCCACTTGGCGGACTGCACTTGGGCTACTGGACTGCACTTGGGCTACTGGACTGCACTTAGGCCACCGGTATTGCAGATGGTCGGAGCCAGTGACCTGTACTGTGAAATTCCATATGCTTTTCACAGCACAGTTCCTTTGGAATGGGGGCCGTTTTAAGGGGGTAGGAAAGAAATTATGTATCCTTGTGAATTTTAGTGTTGGGTATAGGATGAGAATATCTGTCTATCTGTCTGCCTACTGCCAGCTGCCATAATCCCGTAAGGGGGGGCCATTTGACTTTTATTTATGGGGAGGGGCACTAGCCCTTCACCAACCCACTTGTTGACACATAGGGAACACATATGGTTTGATTATATGGTTACCACCCAGCATTGTAAACAGTTTTTTGGCTTACAGATTTTTTAAAAATACTTTTTGTAATGCAAGTTTTTATTACATGCCTTCCATAGCTCTTCTTCATAACCAGCATTGTATTTTAGTGTTTATATACTATGCTTACAACCCAGCATCCATGAGAGAGGCGATACGTTTGTGGCCATCCCGTACGGGATTAAGGCGTCTGGCAATAGATAGATAGATCCATGAGAGAGAGCACAAGGCATTTTTAGACAAAGTTAGAGTAAAGAGAGGGTGAGAGAGAGTAGGTGTATTCGTGTTTCTCTGGGTAGGGTTGTTTGTGAAGGTTGGGTGTCTGGTGATGGTTTTTGAAGGGTCCTGTTTGGCTGCAGATTTGTGGATGTCTGTAGTGGCCTTGTGTGTATTGGTAGGTAGGTACAGTGTGAAATAATAAAAATAAAGTACTGTATATATATATATATATTTATTTATAAAAAAAGCTGTGTACACTCTGAAATAATAAAGTACTGGAATTAAAAAATAAATAAATAAGAGGTTGACGGCCACAGCCACCGGCGGACTGCGACAAGTGCAGGTGGTCGGAGCCGATGACCTGTACTGTGAAATTCCATGTATTTTCACAGCACAGTTCCTTCTGAATGGGGGCCGTTTTAGGGGCGAGGAAAAAAATATTGACTATATCTTGTGAAATTTAGTGCTGGCGTGCAGTGTTATAGGCTTTGAATGGCTGTAGTGGCTAGGTAGGCAGTATGTACAGGATAAATTATTAACAGAAAAAAAAGGAAATAAGAAAAAAAGGAGGAAAAATAAAAATGGTTGCACATTTTAATTGGATTTAGGTAACTTTCTAATTTGGGGCAGTGGTCAAGTAATAGGTCTAGTACAACTTCCTTGGTGGTTTGAATGGCCATAATGCTTTTATGTTCCTCTGACAAAGTGGGGCCAGACTGGAGGGTCAGTTGAACTAGTAATCAAGGAGACTTATTCCTGTCTCAGTACTAAAAATTTCACTGTTTCATGGGATTAGTTATTATGAAGAGGTATATAGTGAGGCTGGGAGGAGGAGGCAGCCTTATAACTTTGTGTGGAGGTCTTGTTGGGTTGTGGTGGTGGTTTATGTGTTCGTGTTTTTCTGCATTGAGAGTCCCCTTGTTGTCCTGTGTCTGTGTGTTTAGCGACGAGGGATTTTTGGCACTGAGAACACCAGCTGGTATTGTAGTGGTGTTGGTCTGGAATAGGAAAGTCCTGGAGTTGATAATTTTGAAGCACTTATGTAGGGAGAAATATGTGAGGTAGTCAGGATTCCAGGGGCTTAAATGGTCAGTGAGTGAACATCTGGCCCTTTTCACTGGACATGGCCTGGTTATATCAGTGCCACCACCTGAAGGTGTCTGCCCTGCACCGCAGTTTTATAACAATTGGGTGCGTAAGGTGAGAAGTGTGAATTTCGTGGGTAGGGTTGTGAGGCAGACTGGAAAAAAAATACGAGACAAGGTCATAGGGTGGCTGCCAGAGATTGAGCAGCATAGACAGCCACCATTAGGTGACTATGGCCAATGAATGCATGTTGGAGCCTTCAAGAATGGTACGATACAAATGATATAAAAATACTGAACTGTTTCTACAGGCCCATCGTGTACACCTCAGTATATATATGCTTAGCTTTGAAATACTGTATACACATCATCTGAGATCTAGTGGCGCATTTTCCACACCGTTTAAAACAGAATATGTGTAAATTGTGAATTTTGTTTGTGTATAATGCCAGCAGTAAGTAATTCCTCATTTAATAATTGATATATATTCCCGTAAATTGCTGACTGCGTGAAGTTAGGGTCGGGTCCCAGCAAGAGGGACTTTTTCTCCAGCATTTAAGGATCATATGCAAGACAGAACTAACTAGCAGGATTTATTTGTGTTAAATTTAGAAAAATTATATTTTTAGATGAATTAACATTGATCTTTCACAGCACACCTTTGAGATTAATTAAGAAGTTTGTGAAAAGTGTATTTTTGAGTGACATTAAGAGGGAGACTGTGCTTAGTGAAAGTATCTTAAATGAGGAATTACTGATAGGGGTTTGCCAGTAAATTATTATTATTATTATTATTTGACCCACAAGCAGTTTTTGAAGCATAAACTAATGATACCCCTTGCTGGCATTAATATTACAAAGGAAAACAAAGTTGATTGTTTATTCTCTGTGTGTTTTAGTACTTCATAGAGTTAAGTATTGTATTAGGCTTCCTCTTCTCCTCCTCATTGTTGTTCTCTTCCTTCCTCTTCCTCCCCGTATTGTATGAGGCTTCCTCTTCTGCTCCTCATTGTTGTTCTCTTCCTTCCTCTTCCTCCCCGTATTGTATTTGGCTTCTTCTTCTCCTCCTTGTTGTTCTTTTCCTCCTCTTCCCCTCCTCATTCTTCCTTCCTCCTCCTCATTCTTTTCTTCCTTCCTCCTCCTCCTCATTCTTTTCTTCCTTCCTCCTCCTCCTCCTCCTCATTCTTTTCTTCCTTCCTCCTCCTGCTCCTCCTCATTCTTTTCTTCCTTCCTCCTCCTCCTCATTCTTTTCTTCCTTCCTCCTCCTCCTCATTCTTTTCTTCCTTCCTCCTCCTCCTCATTCTTTTCTTCCTTCCTCCTCCTCCTCATTCTTTTCTTCCTTCCTCCTCCTCCTCATTCTTTTCTTCCTTCCTCCTCCTCCTCATTCTTTTCTTCCTTCCTCCTCCTCCTCATTCTTTTCTTCCTTCCTCCTCCTCCTCCTCCTCATTCTTTTCTTCCTTCCTCCTCCTCCTCCTCATTCTTTTCTTCCTTCCTCCTCCTCCTCCTCCTCCTCATTCTTTTCTTCCTTCCTCCTCCTCCTCATTCTTTTCTTCCTCCTCCTCCTCCTCATTCTTTTTTTTATTCATCCTCCTCCTCCTCATTCTTTTCTTCCTTCCTCCTCCTCCTCATTCTTTTTTTCCTTCCTCCTCCTCCTCATTCTTTTCTTCCTTCCTCCTCCTCCTCATTCTTTTCTTCCTTCCTCCTCCTCATTCTTTTCTTCCTTCCTCCTCCTCCTCTTACTTTTCTTCCTTCCTCCTCCTCATTCTTTTCTTCCTTCCTCCTCCTCCTCCTCCTCATTCTTTTCTTCCTTCCTCCTCCTCCTCATTCTTTTCTTCCTTCCTCCTCCTCCTCCTCATTCTTTTCTTCCTCCTCCTCCTCCTCCTCATTCTTTTCTTCCTTCCTCCTCCTCATTCTTTTCTTCCTTCCTCCTCCTCATTCTTTTCTTCCTTCCTCCTCCTCCTCCTCATTCTTTTCTTCCTTCCTCCTCCTCCTCCTCATTCTTTTCTTCCTTCCTCCTCCTCCTCCTCATTATATTCTTTCTTCCTTCCTCCTCCTCCTCCTCATTCTTTTCTTCCTTCCTCCTCCTCCTCCTCATTCTTTTCTTCCTTCCTCCTCCTCCTCCCTCATTCTTCCTTCCTTCCTCCTCCTCCTCCTCATTCTTTTCTTCCTTCCTCCTCCTCCTCCTCCTCATTCTTTTCTTCCTTCCTCCTCCTCCTCCTCATTCTTTTCTTCCTTCCTTCCTCCTCCTCCTCCTCATTCTTTTCTTCCTTCCTCCTCCTCCTCCTCCTCATTCTTTTCTTCCTTCCTCCTCCTCCTCCTCCTCATTCTTTTCTTCCTTCCTCCTCCTCCTCCTCATTCTTTTCTTCCTTCCTCCTCCTCCTCCTCATTCTTTTCTTCCTTCCTCCTCCTCCTCCTCATTCATTACTTCCTTCCTCCTCCTCCTCCTCATTCTTTTCTTCCTTCCTCCTCCTCCTCCTCATTCTTTTCTTCCTTCCTCCTCCTCCTCCTCATTCTTTTCTTCCTTCCTCCTCCTCCTCCTCATTCTTTTCTTCCTTCCTCCTCCTCCTCCTCATTCTTTTCTTCCTTCCTCCTCCTCCTCCTCATTCTTTTCTTCCTTCCTCCTCCTCCTCCTCATTCTTTTCTTCCTTCCTCCTCCTCCTCCTCATTCTTTTTTTCCTTCCTTCCTCATTCTTTTCTTCCTCCTCCTCCTCCTCATTCTTTTCTTCCTTCCTCCTCCTCCTCCTCCATTCTTTTCTTCCTTCCTCCTCCTCCTCCTCCATTCTTTTCTTCCTTCCTCCTCCTCCTCCTCCATTCTTTTCTTCCTTCCTCCTCCTCCTCATTCTTTTCTTTTCTTCCTCCTCCTCCCCTTTTTTTATTAGGCTTCCTCTCCACCTCTTATTTTATTAGGCCTCCTCTTCTCCTCGTGCTCTTCTCTCACTTTTCTTCTTTCCTCTTCCTCCCTTCTTTCTTCCCTCTTCCCTAACCTTACCACCCTGCAACCTGGCACCCTACCTACCCCCACCCTTGCTTTGCCTTACCAGGTAGTCCCTTGCTAATTCCTGTCATCCTTGTCCTGTCGTTCCATCCACTGTTGTCAACCATGTCCTGTCCTTCCACCCCTGTCCTGCTACCATCACTTACCTGCCTTGTGAACCCTTGCACTTTCCTTCCCTCCCCTACACCCTTGCAATATGCAGCCATGCCATGCCACCCCTGTCCTGCTCCTGCCATCCTTGGCCTGTCCTCCCTCCTTGCTATTCTTACCCTGTGTCCTGCTGTTCTTTTCGCCCCCACAGGGTGTCCTGCCTCTTCCATATCTACTATTTTTTCCTTTGTGTCCTGCCCTTCCATCTCGTGCTGTATCCTGCTCGTCTTGCCTTGCTATGACCTGCCCGTCTTGCCTTGCTATGACCTGCCCGTCTTGCCTTGCTATGACCTGCCCTGTTGTGCTCCTTCCATCATCTGTGCTATGTTGTGCTTTGTGCCCTGCCACCCCTGTCCTGTCCTGTCCTACACCCATGCACTGTCATCTGCACTCTTGCTGTGCCCTGCCATCCTTGCTATTCTTACCCTGTGTCCTGCTGTTCTTGCCTGGTGAGTGTCCTGTCTCTTCCATCATCTGCTATTTTTC